>NC_065452.1:79939674-80229674 GCF_917563875.1 Diabrotica virgifera virgifera | reverse complement strand
GATATCCTCTCATGAACTAGAATGATATTAGTATGACTACAATATTTATTGCAGTAAAAGCTTAGATGGAGTAATAAAATTATACAAAATATGTCTGACATTAATGTATCGGGTGTCCCAATCAGAATGGCTCTCGGCCATATCTCAGGAAAGGTTTATAGTACAGGTTTGAGAAAAAAAATTATAACAAAAGTTGCCTCGGGAAAAGCCTGGAAATTATTTTCATAATTGTAGGTCCACCGTAATTAAATAGGTATCAAAAATTAAAATAATCAAAATTTTACAAAATTTGCCTAATGAAAGGGCACTGGAAATCCGATCATCGTATTCTTCATAAAATTCTGCCCAAATTTGATTTCATAAGTTTAAGTCTACCTTTGCAAATAAGATTTGGGGGTGACTGGAAACCTTGTTATGAAAAAATGGCTGTAAGTCCGGTTGTGCTAAATCGAATTTTGCAAACTTGGTCTTGTTGAAAACAGCTCTTTTTCGTCAAAGTAAGAGTTACAATTTGGAAACAGCCTATTAAGTAATATGTCAGCTAGGAGGCGTTATTTAATTTTTTTCAGAAATCAACTTTTTAAGGAAAATATTAAATACAAGTATGTATTTTTAATCCTGTATTACAAAATTAGACTAAATTAGCAACGTCAGCTAGGAGGCGTTATTTAATTTTTTTCACAAATCAACTTTTTAAGGAAAATATTAAATACAAGTATGTATTTTTAATCCTGTATTACAAAATTAGACTAAATTAGCAACAGAATAGCGAAAACCGCCTATCGATACCTTTTTTCTATCTCGAGATATCTTAAGAAACGTGTAAATTTTAAACATAACTGTTACTGTCACCAGTAAACGAAGTTAAGGAAAGGTGGTGTGCTATGGAAAAAACAAAAAACATTTTCCAGATGTCAACGTATATAATTAATTAAAACAACAATCAGACAAACAATACTATAAAATATAACAAAGAAATAAAAACAACTACTTCCTACGACCTAAATGTTCAAATTGTTGCCCATCATTTTCGATGCAGGCATTATTTACTCTTTCAAGAGTAGATTGAACATCAGTCTCAATTTCTGCTCACGAAATGCTTTGAATGGCGTTTCATATTCTCTGGAACATGTTTTCTTGAGTAGTGGGCCTAGCGGCAAAAACAAAAGGTTTTTAATCTGTCCCCACAAATAAAAGTCAATTCTGACTTTAGAGACTTTTTGAGACCGCTGTTCAATCTAATCTTGAAAGAGTAAATGCTTGCATCGAAAATGATGAGCAACAATTTGAAAATTTAGGTCGTCACTAAGTAGTTGTTTTTATTTCTTTGTTATATTTTATGATGATGTTTGTCTTATTGTTGTTTTAATTAATTATATACGTTGACATCTTGAAAATGTTTCTTTGTTTTTTTTTCCATAGCACACTACTTTTCCTTAACTTTGTTTACCGGTGACAGTAACAGTTATATTTAAAATTTACACGTTTCTTAAGATATCTTAAGATAGAAAAAAGATATCGACATGCGGTTTTCGCTATTCTGTTGCTAATTTGGTCTAATTTTGTAATACAGAATAAAAAATACATACTTTTATTTAATATTTTCCAAAAAAAAGATTTCTGAAAAAAATTAAATAACGCCTCCTAGCTGACATATTACTTACTAGGCTGTTTCGAAATTATAACTCTTACATTGACGAAAAAGAGCTGTTTTCAACAGAACCAAGTTTGCAAAATTCGATTTAGCAGAACCGGACTTACAGCCATTTTTTCATAACAAGGTTCCCACTCACCCCCACCTCTTATTTGCAGAGGAAGACTTAAACTTGTGAAATCAAATATACGCAGAATTTTATGAAGAATACGATGATCGCATTTCCAGTGCCCTTTCATTAGGCAAATTTTGAAAAATTTTGTTTAATTTTTGATATTCAATTACGCCTTCTAGCGGTGGACCTACAATATGAAAATAATTTCCAAGCTTTTCTCGAGCTTTGTTATAAATTTTTTATAACTTTTGTTATAAATTTTTTTTTCTCAAAGCTGTACTATAAACTGTTCCTGAGATATGGCCGAGAGCCATTCTTATTGGGACACCCGCTACAAATCATTGAAATAGTTATCAAGTAAATAAATATGTTGTGTTTAAATGGGATTAAGCTATGATTGTAATGAAAATTAAATTGTATAACCATTATTTGTCTCTTAATCATTATAAACATACTATTTAACTTATAGGCGAGTGGTGTACATAAACAGAGCATCGACCGACTAAATTTTTTTGCATTTCAAATGCACCAAACCTTTTTTATTCCATTCTATATATTTTTTTAAGTTAAAACGTATGTTTTTGAAAAATTTTCCAAGTGGGCCGGGAATTGTTGTTCAAATAATTGATACAAAAAACAGTTTCATCGAATCAATTTTTTTAGGCGTATCTCATCGAAATAAACACTTTCACTCTCTTTGTAATCTTTCGAAAAATGCTTTCTTTTTGAGTTATTTACCATTTTTTGTTGAAAAAGTGCCTTAATTAGTGATATTTGTGATTTTTTTTTCTAAAAAACTACTAAATAAATTGCAATTGTACGAAAAGCTTTATAATCTTTAAACCTTCTATACAAGTAAGAATATTTTGGCAAGAATAATATTTTGTCTATTTTACTAAAAACATAGTTTTAAATTTAAACAAAGATTTAAGCACCGCACGCCTGTATCACTGCGACCGTTGTACACATTTAAGGTACACGGCAATGGTAGAGAGGCATTCGAAATATTCGAAGTATGTTTTCAGCGAGATAGAAACCATTGATCCTTGCCAAAATATTCTTACTTGTACTTGAAGGTTTAAAGTTTATAAAGCTTTTTGAAGAACTGCAATTCATTTAGTAGTTTTTTAGAAAAAAATCCCAAAGCAAGAAACCCATTATGAACGGCCGGCACGGCACAGCCCGGCCCGGCACAGCCCGGCCCGGCACAGGACAGTCCAAATTCATTTTTATAGTTTTAAATGCAACGTAACTCATTATGAGCGGCCGGCTCGGCCCGGCACAGGCCAGCACGCAAACGGAACGGCCAAAATTCTCCGAGGAGAATAAAATCCGTTGAAGTCGAACGGCCTGAATGGCCAGTCGGCGCCAGTGCGTCATAATTGGTAATAAGCAGATATATTGTTGATTTTTTAATTGAAAGCGCGTATCCCAAAGCAAGAAACCCATTATGAACGGCCGGCACGGCACAGCCCGGCCCGGCACAGGACAGTCCAAATTCATTTGTATAGTTTTAAATGCAACGTAACCCATTATGAGCGGCCGGCTCGGCCCGGCACAGGCCAGCACGCAAACGGAACGGCCAAAATTCTCCGAGGAGAATAAAATCCGTTGAAGTCGAACGGCCTGAATGGCCAGTCGGCGCCAGTGCGTCATAATTGGTAATAAGCAGATATATTGTTGATTTTTTAATTGAAAGCGCGTTGTTTCTTTTGAAATAAAATAATATGGACGAACTTTTCATTGAGATAAAAAGATTTCATTGAGATGTATGATGCATCGGACTTAAGTTATCATGATAGTAAGAAAAAGGACAATACATGGGTACAAATATCCGAAAATTTTGATCAACGGACAGGTACGTACATTATCTTTTAACCATGAATTCGTTTTTAACATGATGCATATTCTTTAAAATTGTGTAGTTTATGTCTTTTAAAAACTTCTATATTACGATAGTTTTTAAAACATATGATCATTTTTCCGGTGCCGTGCCGTGCCGGCCGTTACAAATGGGTTTTTGGACGTGCCGGCCTGTGCTGTGCCGTGCCGGGCTGTGCCGTGCCGGCGTTCATAATGGGTTTCTTGCTCAAAGATCACTAATTAAAGCAGGAAACCCATTACGAACGCCCGGCACGGCACATGACAGTCCAAATTCATTTGTATAGTTTTAAATGCAACGTAACCCATTATGAGCGGCCAGCTCGGCTCGGCACCGTCCAGCACGCAAACGGAACGGCCAAAATTCTCCGAGGAGAATAAAATCCGTTGAAGTCGAACGGCCTGAACGGCCAGTCGGCTCCAGTGCGTCATAATTGTTGGTAATAAGCAGATATATTGTTGATTTTTTAATTGAAAGCGCGTTGTTTGTTTTAAATATGGAAATATAAAATTTGGTTTGAGACATTCGAAAATATTTGAGAAATTTTGGATCATCTTTATGCGGGAAAAGATGATGAAAATCGCCATATTCTCTTCTTTTCTTAATATATTCGTGAACCCAAAACCGATGTTTCCGTAGTAATTTTGCATTTTCGTCTGTTTCAATCCCAGCACAAATTTCACTTACTATTATAACCTTTTCTTCTGACGAGGTCTCCATGGCAAATGATCATTTTTCCGGTGCCGTGCCGTGCCGGCCGTTACAAATGGGTTTTTGGACGTGCCGGCCTGTGCTGTGCCGGGCTGTGCCGTGCCGGGCGTTCATAATGGGTTTCCTTCTTTAAGCTTTTTGAAGAACTGCAATAATTCATTTAGTAGTTTTTTAGAAAAAATCCCAAAGATCACTAATTAAAGCAGGAAACCCATTACGAACGCCCGGCACGGCACAGGACAGTCCAAATTCATTTGTATAGTTTTAAATGCAACGTAACCCATTATGAGCGGCCAGCTCGGCCCGGCACAGTCCAGCACGCAAACGGAACGGCCAAAATTCTCCGAGGAGAATAAAATCCGTTGAAGTCGAACGGCCTGAACGACCAGTCGGCGCCAGTGCGTCATAATTGTTGGTAATAAGCAGATATATTGTTGATTTTTTAATTGAAAGCGCGTTGTTTGTTTTGAAATATGGAAATATAAAATTTGGTTTGAGACATTCGAAAATATTTGAGAAATTTTGGATCATCTTTATGCGGGAAAAGATGATGAAAATCGCCATATTCTCTTCTTTTTTTAATATTTCGTGAACCCAAAACCGATGTTTCCGTCGTAATTTTGTATTTTCGTCTGTTTCAATCTCAGCACAAATTTCACTTACTATTATAACCTCTTCTTCTGACGAGGTCTCCATGACAAATGATCATTTTTCCGGTGCCGTGCCGTGCCGTGCCGGCCGTTACAAATGGGTTTTTGGACGTGCCGGTCTGTGCTGTGCCGTGCCGGGCTGTGCCATGCCGGGCGTTCATAATGGGTTTCCTGCTTTAGGCATTTTTTCAACAAAAAATTGCAAATAACTCGAAAAGAAGGCATTTTTCGAAAAATTACCTAGAGAGAAAAAGTGGTTATTTCGATGAGATACGCCTAAAAAATTGATTCCGAAGTAATTAGGTAAAAAGTGCTTTTTTATATAATTTATTTGTTAATAACATGTGTTTTTAAATAAGCTTGGGAACAGTAATCTTGATTGCTTTTTATATTTTCTTTTTCTGAATATGAAGTTGAAATTTTAATTTCACTTGATCTACTAAAACTAAATTAATTCTAATATTTGTATAGGTTAAGAAAGAGCATATTATGGTCTAACGATTTCTAAGTAGTAAACCATCAATCTCCAAACAAAATTGAAATGAATGGAGGATTCTTAATAACTGTTTAACTTAGTATTTGAATTATTGCATAATCTTTTCTGTTGAAAACATCTTTAGTGTTATTGTAAGAGCAAATTTGAACTTCCCTTTACCTTATTGTGATATTGTTCATAAACTTTTATTTAGCAGAATAAATTATATAATGAATGATACAGTAAAAAACTGTAAATTGGCAGCTTTTCATTATTATTTGCATATGAATCATTTTGTCGAAGTGTGAACTGTGATAGTGCCATTTAGATTTAGAATATTCAACCAGTGTTCTCCATAGTTTAAGTTTACTTAAGAGAAGTCTGCTTATTCCTATTTTAAACGGTCTGGTGCTGATTAAATCGTGAATAGACGTCAAATGTACAAATTTAACATGTACTAGAAAACTTTTATAGGTAAGAAATCTACTCTACTTTTTTGTACAAAGTATGGAACAAACACAGTTTTTTATAACCCATTAACTCCCAAATTATTTTTCTCAAATTTAAAAATTTTACTTATTTTTAAAATTTTACGCTTATACAAGTATAAGTAATGTTGTTCTTAATATGGAAATATGTATTCATGAAATAATAATTGTTTTCTATCATTTTGAATTTTGACCTGTCCTATAAATAGATCACTGGGCATTAGTGTTATCATAATGGCAAGTACATATGTATGAATGAGTTAATAGTTATTTATGTACCAAGTCAGTAAAGTTACTCTTTATCGAACAAGTCTGATATTATGAGCAGAGCGAGCGTAGCGAGCAAGGTGAATAACAGACGAGTTCGATAAAGAGTTTTTACTGGCGTGGTGCATACAAAATTTTATGGCCAACAATTTAATATTGGTTTTAACACTTACTTACAATCTACAATTTAAGAACTTTTTAAATTTTAGACGTTATAATAATTTCATGACAATGATGGCAGATAACTTTTGCAAGATGGCTGCTTTCGATTTTTAATCGATAGTTATCAATATTAAATAATTCCTAAATCGGTAAAGTTTTAATTTACTTTATATGAATATAATTATAAAATACTAAAGAATTTTGACATAAATTTAATTGATAATATCGCAAATTGTGTACAATATTTTTAATAATTCAAGTAAATAGATTTTAAGTTCACTCAAATACTCGCCATTCGATTACTGCCATCGACCACTTACATTCAACTCGGTTAATTTGTACAATTCTATTGTAAATTCTTCTTTCAGTACAATAAAGTATTACTTTACTGCCGCAAATGAGGACAAATGAGTACAATATTGAATGACTTTAGTGACGGTTGGCGATAAAAACAGTTATGAGAAGTAACATTTTATTTGTATCTAATAAAAATAAGTTTATGTTTTATAATATTATATACACATATGTATATACAAACTATATGCTCCTGAGGAAGCTGAAGTTGTTTTCACTTGAACATCCTTTTCCTGTGGGGGATCATCCCATTCTAGGTTTGGTTTTACAGTTTTTGGTGTGACTTCGCTGTTTCCACTACTCCACTCTTCTCCATTCTTCTGTCTCTTTTATTGTCCTTCCTATATTTCTAATTTCCATACTCCTTAAGTATTCTTCCACTTGTTGACTCCATCTCAGCTTATGTCTGCCTCTGGTTCTTTTACCTGGTTGCAGGGTTGGCAGGTTTAAACCAACATGCTTGAAATCTTGGTTTAAACCAACTGGTTTTTTTTTTAAGAAAAAACCAAACTGGTTTAAACCAACTGGCTTTTTTAAGAAAGAAAAACAAACTGGTGTTTTTATTTAAAGTTTTTAACCTTCCGCAACTAACATAGGTTTTCTGAACATTAAAGCTAACATCCGTCTCAGAGACTGACTAAAAAAATGTTTCCATTGACACAATTTCAAGTGTAGGGTTGTGTTTGCTCCTGGAAGAAGTGAAATTAAACAAGAATGATACCTATTTTTAATTTATTAGGCTCTTAAACATTAGCAAAATAGCAAAGAAAATAAAAACAATTATATAACATCTCATTTGTGAAAAACAAGCTCAATTTTTCCACTGCCGTTTTTTTGTACCTAGCTTCACCTTTTACTTCTGGCAATTGGGTTACTAAATTATCAGTTGACAATTACGTGCGTAAGCACGTTGTTTCGTTAATATAAATATTTTTTTCATCGAGTAGGTATGTCACTTCCAACATCGGTCTCTGAGAAAAAATTTGCCGATAATTGCATAATCACTTGGCACTAAAGACTCAAACTTCAACACTAAAAAACAGACACCTGAATCAGGCAGCTACTGATGGCGGCGAAGATACATAACGAACAATTTGGATATAATCGTAAAAACTCTAAGTGGTCCATCTCACAAACCGAATGTTAGTCACGGAAGGTTAATACATCTGCCGCAAATGAAGAAACTAAAGATAAATAAATTCTAGTTTTGTATTTTCGAACTCATTAGTTATTTGAATATTATCTCGTTTAAAGATTTTTTTGTATATTATTTTTGTGTGTGTAAAAAAAATAAAAGTTGCTTTAAGAATGTTTTCATTGTTTATTAATATTAGGTATGTTATAAAATAATTTATTCATTTTTAAAGTATTTAGACTTATATACTTCATATCAAATAAACCTGGTTTAAACCAAAAAACCTGGTTTTTTGTTTTTTTTTTGAAAAACCTTGGTTTTTGCCAACCCTGCCTGGTTGTATTCATTCTGTTATAAGGGATTGCTCATCTCTCTTCTCATTATGTGTCCATACCGTTCCAATTATCTTTGCTTTTTATATGAATACCTAATAAAATAATATTTGACTTATTGACTCGTTTTTAGAGAAGCCATTAAGTAATTTCCTAATGTCATATCAATCATTAGTGTTGATATTGGCCAATATCACGTCTTAGCTCTGATTTTAGTGTCATATTCTCCAACACACCAGTAGTGTTGATCCATGCCTTCTATGAGTGTATTAATATACTTGTGGTTAAGAAATAAACATTTTCCTTTGAGCTTGTTATTCCATCTACTATCTTGTGCAAGAGGTTCTATATTATCAAAATTAGGTGCTATAGTAACACTTATTATCTTTCTATTTTACAAAAAGTATTTCTTCATTTATATCAAATCGAAAATCATAAATATGATCAACGAGCTTCTTTACCAAGAGTTTTTGTATCGTGTACGTGACACTTTGCTAATCTATTTTCCTGCAAGATTCCTGTATAAAGCAGTTGGATAGTTTATATAAACTATAGTTGTATTTTGAGGTTGCAGTCATTAATTTAGAGGGCAGGAAAAAAACTCTTGGTTAATATCAAGCTTTTGCAAAATTTATTTGTTTTGTCAAGATTTGCTAAAATAAGTGTATAATTATTATATTGAAAGATGAAAAGAATTGTATAAAAGAAGCATACAAATTTACATGAGGTTAGTCCATTAAATTTTTAAAATTTCACAAAATATAAAAATAGAAAGCTAGAGGCATTTGAGATGTGGATTTATCGACGAATCCTTAAAGTTCCCTGGACCGCACGAATAACAAATGAAGAAATCCTGAGAAGAATTGGTACAGAACGACAACTGCTATACACAATTAAACAGAGAAAAACGGCATACCTGGGGCACCTAATTAGAAACGAAAGATACCAGTTTCTGCAAATCTTAATTGAAGGAAAGATCGAAGGAAGAAGAGGAGTGGGCAGGAAGAAAATGTCATGGTTCCGTAATGTCAAACAATGGACAAGACTAAGAAACATAGGAGACCACTAACACATACTGCAAAGGATAGAGAAAAATAGTCAAACGTGATCGCGAACATCCATTAGTGCAGCGTTTCCCAAACTTATTTTTCCGTGGCCCGGTTATTTATGTGCTTATCCTTGGTGACCCAATAATTTTTTTGCATACTCTGGTGTGAGTGTACAAGAAAACATAATTTAAATATTTATTATAGTTTTATATATTCTAATAAAGAATCATTAGCTTAAACAAAAATTTAATAATACAAAATAAAAATCAAATACTTTATTAACCTTCGGATGACCAACCTTTTTTTGTTACACGGATGACCAAGGGGGGGGGAATGACCCCAGGTCAAAAATGACAATTAACAAAAAATGAAGTTTTTTTTTATTTTTTTTATGGCATGGACTTTATGTCATTAAGCCAGTCACAACATGAGTATTAGTGTCATGCGTAGTGTGTATGTTGAGTAAGTGTCTTGTTACTTTACAAAGTCGACGTCATTAACGTAAAACTACTTGGAATTACACATAATAGATGGTATTTTACTAAACATGAACTTCAGAATATATTTTTTATTCGTAAAATATAGGGAATTTTTTTTATTTCAAAATATGAGGATATCTAGAAATATCAGAATATATTAAAGTCAAATAAAAAAATAATGAGTTAAAAATTGAAAATACTTTTGAATTTATTAAAGAAAAACATACGCTGGGGTCACAATTTCCCCCGCTTGGTCATCCGAAGGTTAATGAGAAGTATGCAGTTGTTTATGGTTAACTACAAACTTGACGTTTGGAGGAAAATATGTTAATTTTACCATCAGGTCTGGTTCGACTTTCAAATGGTACCTATATTTATTTTTGAGGAAAACCAGTGTTGAAAACCCCGCCTCGCCCTTATAGGTCGTAACAAAAGGAATCAGAAACTTTATCTCTTTTTCTGCTAAAACTGGGTACTCCTGTCGGAAAGACAGCCAAAAATCTATTAGTAGTATTTTGTCAAATATGTCTTTGAGTGCCCTATCACACGACAGTTCAGTTCTGTCTCGGATTCTACGTCCATTATAAATGGATTCTTTATCCATGCTTTGTTATTCTGGATGGGGAGAAATTATTCCTTTAGATTTGCCTCCAGTCCTAGCAGGTGTACCTTTGAAAGCCGCTGAAATCTCATCCAGCAATGTATTCTTATACTCTTTTTGTAGTTCTGTTAGCTTTGAACAAGCTTAGTAATTTCCTGCTCTCGTGCGACGTGTCCACAAATTAAGTTTTTTTGTTGCAGTTTCCACCTTCTCTTGTATTACCAATTGACATCATGAAAACTGTCTTGAAATAGTTCGGCGACCCGGCATTTTGCTTTCGTGGCCCGGTACCGGGTCGCGACCCACCATTTGGGAAACGCTGCATTAGTGGATTACATAAGAAGAAGAAGATAAAAATAGAATTATTCTGAATCTACTAATAATTACAATATTTTAATTTTATCTAATTTGAAGAGAAATATGTTGAAATTTAATTTGACTTAAAAATTTGGTGCCACTTTACTTTGTTGCAAAATAATAGTTGACAATTACCTACATGTATCCATAAATTCTATCATAAGTGCACAGCCAATTAACAATCGAAAACTAATTAATAACAACGTAAAATATAATAAGCAGATATGAGTGTCTTTCTGACATAAATTAAATTTCAAACTAAATTATTTAATAATGTTTCTCTTGAGATTAGATAGAATTAAACATTGTAATTACACTAGTAGATTGAATTTTATATTTTTTATGTTTTGTGATAATGTTAAAAATTTAATTGATTAACATCATGTAAGTTTTTATGCTTCTTTTATACAATGTTTTTCGTCTTAATTGCATTGTATTTACTGAAATAATAATTATAAACTTATTTTAGCATGTTTTGATGAAGCAAATATAGTTTGCGAAAGTTCAATATTAACCATAGCCTCCTTTCACTTGTTGTCTCCATTTCAGTTTAGGTCTGCCTCTGGTTCTTTTACCTGGCGGTATCCATTCCGTTATAACTCTCAACGGATTGCTCTTCTTTCTTCTCATTATGTGTCCATACCATCGAAATCCCAGTGCTTTTATTGCTCTATGTTCTCTTGACCCATACATTTGTGTATTTCAAGATTCATCCATTGTCTTTAATCTTCTTCGTTTCCCCTCTTTGGTCACAAAGAGTATACAAAATATTGTACACCAGGAAATTACCATACTATTTATTTTTAGGAGCTTTTCTCTGGAGTATGTGCTTCATATGTTAGCGGATGATGAAAATTTAGGAGCAAATCTAGACAGTATCACTTCGGTACCTCCAGTAAATACATGTGATGTCCTAACAGGTGAAGACTCTGGAGGTGAAGATAATAATGTTGATGGATAATTTACCTGGTTTGAAATTACATACAAGCTCCTGCTGAAATAAACGTGCAAAATAATGACAATGACACATTGTTACCTGATTCTCAAGGTAACATTCGATTATCAGAGTTAAGAGGAAAAAGGACATGTAAAGGAAACTTTCAAAACAACATGATTCTTGAATGGTTTTCATTTCTCTTTGTTAAAGAACTTATAAAAGTTTATACTGTCAGAAACTAATCGAAATGCTACACAGAACAATTGCCAACAAGAAGTTCAAGAGTGTGAGCCCAAAGCTTTTCTGGGCACTATAATATTGAATGGTTAAGTGAACATTTCTCTCAGGAGAATATTTGGGCAATGTGAAATAGATGCTAACAATCAACTTGTGACAGAGGATCTTACGAGAGATAAATTTGAAATTGTTATGCCAAATTTCCATCTAACAAATATCTGTACCTCGGAACAAGGACATAAGTACAAAAGTTAGGCCTTTGTTTGTAAACTTGAGTAAGAAATTTATCAAGTACCTATTGACTTTTAACGGAGATGCATTCTATAGATGGGACAATGGTTACATACTTCGGAAGACACTCATGCAAACAATTCATACTTGGAAAACCAATAAGATATGGTTACAAATTATGGGCTGGTACATGACTTCTTGGCTATATTTTTATTTGTTTGAACCATACCAAGGATCAACCCAAGATTAAAGAGTTGGAGATAGAGTTGTATTGGGATATTTTGATGTGCTAAGAAAACAATGGCCAAATGATATTCAGTGTTGATATTCACTATGACTGACTGACTAGGCCATTTGGTGATTTTGCAGGACAAATAAACTCGATGTGGTTTGATGATAGAGCCAAAATGAGGTGTTCCAAATGCAACATAGGCTTACAAGTCAAATGTTTTATTTCATGCCATACCCAAACTTAATAGTAGGTTATATGCCTGGTGTACCATATTTTGTACAGTATTTTTTTACTTATATTGCATAAATATTTTGTTTTAATAATAAATATGTTTTTGAACCTTATATCGCTGGTACCTATGATTAATGTGATTCCTAATAGATTTCCAGTAAAAATAATAACTCTTTGATAAATATTAGCGATTACAATTTATTTTATATGCGTGTCCGCGAAGATGCCGACGAAAACAATTATTGTTTCTGCCGACGAAAACAATTATTTCTGAGAACTTTTTACTAATTATAATTTTCGTGCACCCACAAACAGAAACGATGTTTTTTGCCGATACTCCTCAAAAAATAATTTTTCCACCTAGGGAGGAAAAGTAAAAGTGACGTCATGGTATTTCATTCATGAAATATAACTTATTGACGCCCTGTACAATATCTATTTTCTATTACGTAAGTATCTATAGATTTTAACGTTTATTTAAAAACACTCTGTATTTTGCAGAATGGTAAAAAACAGTAAATTGTTATTCTGATTTAACAATGTTTACATTAATAATTTGACAGTTATATTTGACAGTTGACAGTTATAATGTACCTACTTGTTGGTTTTAGTTCTAATAAATTTTGTTGTTTAGTTACATAAATATATTAAGTAAAAATAAAAAAATGACTTGTTATTTGAGGAAGGTGGAAAAACCATATGTATAACATGGGAGTAAAGTGCCTTTTCCTCCCTTGAATGATTACTGCCCTCCGCTACGCGTCGGGCAGTAAACTTCATTCTCGGGAGGAAAAGTAGCACTTTCCTCCCTTGTTATACAAATAGCTATTTTTCGTTAACACTTTATTAGGGATTATAATTTTCACAATCATATAATTGAAAATAATATTTTTCGCGGCGTTCATTGAAAGTTCTACTCTTAACGGCATTTTTCGGAGTTATACTTTTCGTAGGCGGCGGCGATATAACCTGTAAATTTGTAGATAAATATTAAAAGAATATTTTAAAGTAGGTTCTAGGCATATGTATCTCTGTCAATACATAATCTGTAATATTTATTAGGCATCCTGTGGTGACTAAGCTGTGATAATATAATTATGCATATTATTTTAATAACTGCCATACAAATACAAGTATGGTACAAAGGTAATAAAGTTAGGTATAACAGTATTTTAACTGCTTACAATTAATTTGATAATTGTAATTACTTCTCACAAAAATACATTTTGTTTTATAAACTATCACTAGCTTGGAGACATTTATATTCATTTGTTAATATGTGTCATTAGTTATTAATAAAAATGCTACAGATTATCAAAATAAATGTTTTTATCTATTCCATTTTCTTGGGAAATTAACCCAACTGATGCATTAATTTACTATTTTACTTGGGAAATTAGCCACAATTTAAGTTGGAAATTAAATTTATTGACTTTTCGACTTCCACTTCGGAATTTGTTATCGAAATACAAAATATTAATGATGCAATAATTATAAAAGCCACAAATATCTATATATGTACTTAAATATGTAACTTTTGAGAACGTAAGCAAGAACCAAATATACAGAGAGGGGCTAAATTATGGAATAAATTCATTTTCCCTAAAATGGGCAATTTTTGAGATAAATCCCAAAACAGGTCGATTTTTATTTTTAAATTTTAATTTTTTAATATATATATATATATATATATATATATATATATATATATATATATATATATATATATATATATATATACAAGAAATACTGGATATTAGTGACTGTCGATATAAACAAACAACTAGTTTATTAGGGTTGCAGTCAGAAGGTTGGCCAGGATGTTAAAGAAACACTCTTTTGACTTTTTGTCTAGCTTTCGGAATGGTTTTATTCCTTTTTCAAGACTCTGTAATATAGATAAAAAGAAATATGTAAATTTTTATAAAATATCACAATTCGTCAGTTCAACTTACTAGTCGTTGAGATTATTTAAAAGCTTTATGACCCTCAACAATACTAACACAAACATAGAATACAGAAAATAATGGACAAAATACATTCTAAAATTTGGTAAGGATGGTAAATTTTTATATTTATTCTATGACATCTTTTGATGGTGTGTTTTAACTCTGATACATAGAGAACAGAAAGAAAAAACAGTCAGATTAAAATGTAATTAGGTGTTTTTAATATTGTATTTATTTTCAAAAAACCAATAGGCCCATACTGGGTAATTTTTATTTTTAAATCTGTCTTAATGGTATATATATATATATATATATATGAAATATATATATAGTAAAATATATATATGAAATAAACGAAAGGATTTCTCTGGTGTACAGAAGAAATCATATTAGTGACTTCATCCATCTGGGAGTGATGATGTAATCGATGATTTTTTAAATGGGGATAGGGGACGTGTAGTAGCTCATTCTCTAGCTCAATTCTCTATTCAGTGATATAAACTTTAAAATTATTTATACAGGGTGACCAAAAAAATAATTTTAATGTAATTTATTTAAGTCAAAATACATTTTGCTGTTAGACAATAGAAAAAAAATGTTTATTTGCAAAACTAACGTTGCTTTTCGTTTAAATTAATTGTTCAAACTGCGAAGAGGCACTTGGGAGGCTGTTTGACATTTAATTTAAGCGAAACGCAATGTTTATTTGTGAAATAAACATTTTTTTCTATTTGCTGACAGCAGTAAAATGTATTTTGAGTTAAATAAATTATATACATTCTTCTTTTTGCGTGTTGTAATTTTTTTGACCCCCCTGTATAAATAATTATGTTAATGTTTATATTACTGAATAGAGAATTGAACAACCTTTCAAATGAGCAACCACACGACCCCTATTCCCATTAAAAAAATCATCGATTGCGTCATCACGCCCAGATGAATGACGTCACTAATATGATTTATATGTCAAAAAATTATAATTTAAAAACAAAAATCGACCTGTTTCGGGATTTATCCCCAAAATGTCCTATTCTAGAGAAAATGAATTTATTCCAAAATTTTGCAGTAGGAAAAATGAAAGATTACCCATGAGCAATCATATTATTAAACACATCTTTTCTATGTTCCAGAAAATAATCAACTAGTACCAGTACTATAAACACAGCTTATATAAGTATTACATGTACTTGCGTTGGCCAATTTTTTTTGTGATACAGTGACAGAAAAATGCAGCGTGTTTTATATGTTCGTTCATGGGTCATCTTTCATTTTTCCTACTGTACAGTTGAGTCCCTGAATCTTTACCCGTGTGTCATCATTTAAAGTTTAAAGCATACGAAATAAGTCGATGATTGGTTGCTCTTGCTTTTAGTACATTTCAATTTCCGACTTATCATCGACTTATTTCGTATGCTTTAAATTTAAATGATGACGCACGGGTAAAGATTCAGGGACTCAACTGTATATAGGGTGTCCCGAAAAGATTGGTCATAAATTATACCACACATTCTGGGGTCAAAAATAGTTCGGTTAAACCTAACTTACCTTAGTACAAATGTGCTCATAAAAAAAGTTACAGCCCTTTGAAGTTACAAAATGAATATATCGAATATATCGAAAACTATTAGAGATTTTTTATTGAAAATGGACATGTATAATTCTTATGGCAGGAACATCTTAAAACAAAATTATAGTAAAATTTGTCCACCCCATAGAATTTTATGGGGGTTTTGTTCCCTTACCCCCCCCCCCCCAAACTTTTGTGCACCTTCCAATTAATTCATCATTGTGGTACCATTAGTTAAACACAACGTTTTTAAAACTTTTTTGCCTCCTAGTATGTTTTCGATAAGCCAGTTTTTATCGAGATTCGGCTTCTTTTTTAATATATTTACATACAAATTGTATGGGGGTTTTGTTATTTTAAACCTCCCAAATGTTTGTGTACGTTCCAATTAAACTATTATTGTGGTCCCATTAGTTAAACACAGTGTTTTTAAAACCTTTTTGCCTCTTACTCTTTTTTTGATAAGTGACCTTTTATCGAGATGTGGCTTCTTTTTCAAAATATACCTAAATATGTAAGTTATAAATAAAATTTCAGATTATTAACAGGTGTCTATAATCATACTTAATCATATACAAATATGTGGTGGATTCGACAAATATTCAAAATATCTCGATAAACACTGGCTTATCAAAAAATTACTAAGAGGCAAAAAAGTTTTAAAAACATTGTGTTTAACTAATGGTGCCACAATAATAATTTAATTGGAACATACAACACAAAAGTTTGGGGGGGGGGGGGTTAAGGGAACAAAACCACCATAAAATTTTTATTGGGTGCACAAATTTAACTATTATTATTTTAAGATGTTGCTGCCATAAAAATTCCACATATATTCATTTTCAATAAAAAATCTCTAAGAGTTTTCGATATATGAAAAAAAATCGATTTTGATTTTGTAACTTCAAAGGGCTGTAACTTTTTTTGTGTGCACTATTGTATATAGATAAGTGAGGTTCAATCAACCTATTTTTGACCCCAGAATATGTGGTATAATTTATGACCAATCTTTTCGGGACACCCTGTATATTCCCGTTAATGAAATGGTGTATATTAACCTATTTAAGTTTCTTTTAGAAATCTTGTTCAATTCTTGATTAATATTCATGTCTCACATGTAAATGTAGTTGGTATGAAAACTGTCATATTATTATGTTCTGATCTTATTATCCTAGTCATTTCTTCATTTTCTTTATCTCCTATTTTTTGTAGCTTTAGGTAAGTATATTTATTTGTTTGATATTGAGCACTTACATAATATTATTGTGTGTTTCCTTATTCCTTATTAAGATTATTATTAAACTTTTTTTATTCACGAGATGTCTCCATCTCTACAAAAAATTTAATAAAAATTGAATATCCTAGCTATACCAAAAATACTAAAAACTAAATAATGTATTAACCCTCTAACTGGCAAGATTCTACAAATTATTTTAGTTAGGTATTTTTTTTTAAGTTTAATAATGTTTTAAGAAACCTAGAAATGCTATTAAAATTTAATTAACAATTTTTGTTTAGCTTTCGGGTAAAAACAGGTAAAGGGGTTCTCAGGGGACCTTTGCCAGTTTAGTTAAAATAGCGTTTTATTGATTTGAATGGTTTTTATTAAATCTTAAACCTGAAAAACTAATACAGAAATAAAAACTTTATTTTGTATCTTAGTATAAAAATGTTTATTAAAACTTTTTAAAATGTCGTCCAAATGGAATCTGAATCAGATCGAAAACGTTTTGCTTAATCCATTTGGACGACATTTTAAAAAGTTTTAATAAACATTTTTATACTAAGATACAAAATAAAGTTTTTACTTCTCTATTAGTTTTTTAACTATGGTAGACAGCCAGCTACTGGGATTTTCCCATTGATAAGCCCTTAGCGCTTGTCCATATGAGGGCGGTTTGCCAGCGGTTGACGCTACGGTTAGCCGACGTTTGTATTGTACACATGAGAGCGGTTGACTGGCGCTCCCATCCCTCCCCTAGTAATAACTTACAACCGCCGCGGTTTGACGACAGAGCGGTTGCATGTGTACGATTCCATTTGTTGCTTGGCAACTTCATCCGCGGCGGTTGGGTGTTTCAGGTAAACCGCGACGTCGACGTTGGCAAACCGCCCTCATGTGGACAAGCGGTTAGATAAATAATAAGCGATGGAGCCCTCGGGGATATCTTACCAGTTAGAGGGTTATTAAATAATGATTAAATAATGTTAAACAAATGATTAAATTAAAATAAGTTGAATGTTCCTGAAAATTTTATTAAAATGAAATGAATACTCACATGTTAAAGGTCACTTATCTTCGATTTCTAACATACTACTCAGTCAAAGAATGATTAAATCTTACAGCTTTTATATCCACCAGATCATACGATTGATTAAAGTCATTTCTCACTATCTGAATTCTGTACAAATAGGAGCGAAATTGCGACAGTGTGTGTTAGTGTTTTTAAAAAACAAAAGCATGTCTCTAAAAATTCTAGTACTACATCTAAGGTTGATAAGAGTTAATAAATCAAAACATTCAGTGGTATGGTGAAGTAATTTATAGATAAAAACTAGTAGGCGAAGCAACGAAGCACTAAAAAGCCCAAAACCTAGGAATTTTGTGCAGTAAGATGAGCCGTCATGCAACTTTTTGCATTCGATTCAGGAGAGTGTCAGAAAAGTTTGTAAACTAAATTGATCTCGGGCAGATGAAAATTTCCATAAGGAAAATGCATTCAAAGTATCTCTCGAGGAGATGGAAAATGAAAAATTTTATAACTCGGGAAGTACTGACGGAAATGAGTTCAATTTTTATACTCGGGGATTTTTGAGGTCGTTAAACACGAATCTCATCTCGACAATGGAAGTAATACATAACATAAAACTCTAGGCGACGAGTTCCACCATGGACACCAGGTACCACGGAGACTATCGCCGTCATGAAATTCGTGCTCAGCGACCACCAAAACCCCCCGAGGAATGGTTATTGATTGATTTTGATTAAAACATAAAACTCCAGGCGGCGTGTTCCACCATAGGCACCAGGTACCTCGGAGACGATCGCCGTGATGGAATCCGTGCTCAGCGACCACCAAAACCCCCCGAGTAATGGTTATTGACTGATTTTGAATGATTATAACATAAAACTCCAGGCGATGAGTTCCACCATGGGCACCAGGTACCACGGAGACCATTGCCGTCATGAAATTCGTGCTCAGCGACCACCAAAACCCCCGAGTAATGGTTATTGATTGATTTTGATTATAACATTACACTCCAGGCGACGAGTTTCACCCTGGGCACCAGGTACCTTGGAGTCCATCACCGAGATGAAATTCGTGTTCAACGACCTCCAAAACCCCTGAGTATAAAAATTGAACTTATTTCCATCAGTATTTCCTGAGTTATAAATTTTTCATTTTCCATCTCTTCGAGATGCACTTTGAATGCATTTTTCTTATGGAAATTTTTATCTGCCTAAGATCAATTTAGTTCACAAAGTTTCCTGACACTCCTGAATCGAATGCAAAAAGTTGCATGACGATTCATCTTACTGCACAAAATTCATAGGTGTAATGCTTCGTTTTCTCGCCTATACATCACTTTTAGTTCCAGCAACTCTATTTCTCGCAATGCTTCGATTTCATGCCAGGATTTTCCATTTTCTAAATATATTTATATAATATATTTTAACTTTTTTAAATGCCATTTTACTCCAGGGAAATAAGACAAAAATATACCATGTTCGGGACACTTGAGCAGCCAGGTTGCAAATGGGTTTTTTGGGTACTATATACCTAATACATTATACATACAAAAATGCCCGTCACAGTTCGGACGAGAAATTTAGTTATGAACAAATAATTGTCAAAAATGGCAGTTTTTTCGTTTAAATCGCTACGGGTAAAAATAGGGTAATTAAATATCTTATTTGTACTGTTATTCTCGTAGTAGATGAGCCAAGGTTTAAATTGGCAGTTTTTGAATTTCGGTTAGATCATTTGTTGCTTCAGAAATTGCAAAGTAAGACTAAAATTTCGAAAATAAAAAAATTGCTAACTTTTGCGAAAATGACCTTAAGACTTTCATATTGCACGAAAAGTTGAGAAAAACAGTCCATATAATGCACAAAAATTTTTAAGACGATTCGTCAATTAGTTTAAATTAATTTTATTCAATTTGTTTATCCCAATGAGCTTTTTTTTCGCAATATTATTGTTCAGAAAATAGTAATGTAATAGCAATTCTGTGAAAACCACATGAAAGAAGAAAAGTCATGATTTCAAAGTATTTAAAAAAAATCATTAAAAAGTCATTTTTATCATTCCGAAAACATTTTACTAAAGTAGGGTCATTTTTAGTTCATAAACAATTTTAATAACTTTGTTAATATTGACTGTAGATTAAAACTACTTTGGGATTTGAAAAGCTGGTATTTTTATACGAATTTTCAAAAAAAAAACACTTTTTGTCTAGGTTAATTACAGTCAAAGTTAGCCACTTTTTTATTTAATTGACAGCTACTTTGTTTATAACAATTAAGCAACCCAACTAGCGCCATTTCGAAGTTGAAGGTATATAGTTTATGTGTAAAAGTTTGAGTAAACTTTAAACTTCAACAGAGTTGTTAATATAGCTTTAAAAATAACGTTCTAACGAAATCGATTTGTGGTCGGTGGAAGTGAATTATTAAAATCCGTGCACTCAAAAAATGAAACTGATTCTTCAAACATATTCTGCGATTAATATCTCCAGAGCTTGTTGATGGATTTTGATCATAATTTTTTTAAATTGTATGTACTCGTAGTCTTGTAGAGTACGTTATGTACGTAAATCCCCACCTAACATTTCAAAATGTTAGGGGGAGTTCCCCTTATCACTCAGGGATATGAAAAATAGATTACAACCGATTCAAAGACCTACCGAATATACATATATAATTTCATAAAAATCGGTCAAGCGGTCTCGGAGGAGTATGACAACTAACACTGTGACAGGAGAATTTTATAGATGTAAATATATAGATGGGTATTAACAAATAGGGGTTGGTGATGGAAAAGTGTAAATTAAGGGTTGTATGTATTTTTTAATCCTACATCATATAAAATTAAGATAGACAATTTTGTCCAAAAAAATAAAAAAAATGTCAGGAAGGCAACCCCCCTTATAACTTATGGGTATGAAAAATAGATTAAAACCTATTCTCAGTCCGATAGGGTACACTTGTAAAATTTCATAAAAATCGGCCAAGCCGTTTCGGAGTAGTATGGTAACTAACACTGTTACAGGAGAATTTTATGTATATTGAAGTATGTAAATGTGAATTAAATAATAAAAGTGGCTAACTTTGACCGTAATTAACATAGGCGAACAGTTTTTTTTGAAAATTTGTGTAAAAATACCAGCTTTTGAAATTCCAAGATAAATTTACTCTACAGCCAATATTAACAAAGCTATTCAAATTGTTTTCAAGCCAAAAATGACTCTACTTTAGTAAAATGTTTTCGTAGTGACAAAAATTACTTTTTAATGATTTTCTTCAATAATTTGAAAACAAGACTATTGTATTTTCATGTGGTTTTCACAGAATTTCTATATAATTATTATTTTCTGAACAATAACATTACACAAAAAAGATCTTTGGGATAAACAAATTGAATAAAATTTAAACTAATTGACGAATAGTCTTATAATTTTTCGTGCAGTATATGGACTCTTTGACTCAACTTTTTGTGAAATATAAAAGTCGTAAGGTCACTTTCGCGAAAGTTATAGCAAATTTTTTATTTTCAAAATTTTAGTTTTATTTTGCAATTTTCGAAGCAACAAATGATCGGATCAGAATTAAAAAACTGCCGTTTTAAACATTGGCTCATCTACTAAGAGAAGAATACTATAAATAAGATATTTAATTATCCTATTTTTACCTGTAGCGATTTAAACGAAAAAACTGCCATTTTTGACCCTTATTTGTTAAAAACTAAAATTCTCGTCCGAACTGTGACGGGCATTTTAGTATGTATAATGTATTAGGTATATAGTATCCAAAAAACCCATTTGTAACCTGGCTGCTCAAGTGTCCCGACAAAAACCTTATTTCCCTGGAGTATTTACCTACTTTATTGGAAGCAAAATATATTATTTTGTTCATGTTAAATTAAAAAAGCATCACTGATGCTCTTTTTAAAATACTTCGTTAATTAAATTCTAGTTGAACACATTATTTATTATTCATTTTATTGGCTTTTATATATTCGTCGCCTCAAAGCAACAGTAGGATATGTAAAACAATTACTTTTGTGATATCCATGTCAAATGATTCGAAATAAACCCTTCTGTTGAGTGTAACACTAAGATAAATAAAAAGTGAAATACTTTTTTCATAATATTACATATCCTTGTGTAGCTTAATTCCTTGTAGCCCAAATTCTATAATGCAACACTAATGCCTGCTCTTCATTATCGCCGATGATGGCCGATCATGTGATTGTCTATGATCGGCACAATCATCGTGCAAGTGTCCACATAATCGTCCGTAGCATGTTGAACGACAACCATCAAGACTGCAACACACGTGCAGTGTGTTGCTACTGCAACAATTTATTTAATAGCGATATACAATCATTATGTCAATATGGCTCAACGAAAAGTTGTAAAAAAAATGGAGGAAAAGAAGAGTGGTCTTCGACAACTACCTTTAAGACAGGCTTGTTCGAGATAAAATCAAATGAGTTTAGATACATCAAACTTCGCAATTCGATAAACATAATTGTCACTCATTGCTGTGCACTTAGATATACTTCTTTCCAAAAAAATTATGGAGAATCTGCTTGCTGAATTATTGGTTAAACCTTCTGGAGAATTCGAAAACTTTATACGTATGTCACCGAGCGACTTCAATTAGATATTTGGTACGAAAAATATCCCCATTAGTAGCAAAACAAGACACTACTTTCAGAAAGTCCATACCAGTTAAAATACGACTTGCAATCGCATTGAGATTTTTCGGTACGGGGATAGTTAAGCTTGCATAAACTTTTTAGTATAAAAAATTACACCTTTTTTAACCTAAGCACAATATTTTCCGACGGGAAATGAATGATCGGCGATCGCGTGGGCCATGCCAACGCAACTATTACTTATTACTCATTAACTTATTATTTTTTTACTCGACGATTCCCTTTGAAGCGTCTCCAAAAAACCGCAAAATCACGGATCGTCTACAGTCATGGGCGATCATAGACGATCATGGGCAACTATAGCCGAGTATGCCCTCTACAAAATCGTGCTCGCGGTTGATCGTCTGTAATCGCCGATTATGTAGAGGAGCCATACGACAACATACATATTTTATCATACCATCATATTTTGTCGTTTACCCATTTTGGTCATCAATATTAATGCAACACTAAGTTATCTTACGCACATATCCTACTATTGCCATGTAGTTATTGCTGAGTTGCGATTATGTTTGTGTTTATATTATCCAGCTTTCGGTCTATCTTCAGTAATCTTAAACAATAGTTCTATTGCATTGATGTTAAAAGGTCAAGAGTAAAAATGAATAATTCAGCCAATTTAAATTGTAAAAATTATCGGTATCTAGAAGAAGTCAATACATATTTAGTGTATTTAGCGAACAAAAATAATACTCATTCTATGTTGTTATCTGGAATTCATCAAGCACAGGAAAAAGGTAAGTTAAATTCATGATAAATTTCCCTTTAGAAATTTCGGGCTGATTTAAGAAAATGCAATAAGTTTTTATTTTCTCGACTTTCAGCATCCGCCATTACCAAAACTGATTCTGATGATTTTCTCATTTTATTTTGTTTATTATCTTGTCAATTTTTTAAATTTTTGGAAAACAAGTATGTTCATGTTATAATTTATGTAATAACATGTTTGAACAACAAAATTGTTTTGTTTTTTGTATTGAAATGTGTAAAATTTTAAATAAAACTTTAGTGCAGTATCAGTTGTTTATATACCAGAAATTTACGGATATCGTTAAAAAACAGATTATCTTAGGAGGGCAACAGTAGGACAACTAACTTTTTTTCCAATTATTTTTCACTTTTTTATGAATTAATATAAATTGTTATGTGACGCATGTAAAGTTAGGTACTCAAACAAAATTCCATGTAAATCCATTCAAATATAAAAAAGTTATTAATTACTGAAGTTTCGTAGAATTTTCAATTGAATAGAAACTACATTATTTTACATATCCTACTGTTGCTTTGAGGCGACGATATGTTACATTGAAATGGGCTTTTAGAAAAACATTTTCATTTTAGCTCGTTACAGTTTACTAGTAGTAATACAAAGCAGGCGCGACTACCAAGATAGGGAAATCAATGTGTTAGAGAGAGAAGTACATTTTATGTGAGTAAAAGTGAGATAGATGCTTACGTCACAAGGAATCTACCATAGTTTAGCTAGATGGCGCCACCAATTCGCCAGAGATAGGGAAATCAAAGAAAAGTACCTTTTATGTGAGTAAGAGTGAGATAGATGCTGACGTCGAAGGAATCTACCATAGTTCAGCTATTATCTGCTAGATGGCGCCACCAATTCGCCATTTTTATTCCAATTCGCCACTTTTAGTCCGTATGAGGTATCATTGGAAAGGGACGAGTTGGCTCGTCGGATCGTGACGTACAAAGGGGTCGTTGGAAAGGGGCGTGGCGGCACGTTGCATATATTATATTTTATCTACGACCATAACATAATATGTTATTTAAACCAGTCACGTGCAGAAATCTAAGCTTTACGAGTTGCATACTATATTTTATCTACGACCGTAACATAATTTAGTATGTTTAAGCGATGGTGACATTACATCTCGTTAGCATTGGTCTGATTGGAGATTGTGATACGTTAAAGGTGTGGGGAGTATCGAATATGTTATTTAATCCATAAACTAACCGTTACGAGCTGCATACTATATTTTATCTACGACCATAACATAATATGTTATTTAAACCAGTCACGTGCATAAATCTAAGCTTTACGAGTTGCATACTATATTTTATCTACTACCGTAACATAATGTAGTATGTTTAAGTGGTGGTGGCATTACAGTGCCTAAACGGCTTAACGTAGAGAGGCATAGACGTAAGGAGAGACATGGACAATAAAGGTTGTAGGTATGTAGTGCCTAAATGGCTTAACGTAGAGACATGGAGTGACGTATAGATAGATAGATATTTATTTATTTATCATAATAGATAATACACAAAACAGAAACATTGCACTCCACACCTGTACAAATTACATAAGAATTGTCAAGGCAAGGAGCGCTGTATAATTATCATAAAGTATTACAAAAATTTTTACAAAAATTAAAAACATGAGACTAAACAAATAAAGAAATAAGCATTGTCAAATTAAATTAATCAGAAACATTCAATATATAAACAAAAAAAAAGAAAAAATAAAATAAAAATAAAAACACTGGAAGTACAACAAACATTGCCAATTGGTTTCTAGGTCTTAGTTTTAATATAATGGACTAATAATCTCTTAAAGATAGTTGCATTATGGCTATTTTTAATGTGATAAGGTATATTATTGAACTGTACGGTATGTAGTGCCTAAACGGCTTAACGTAGAGAGGCATGGACGTAAGAAGAGACAATAAAGGTTGTAGGTATGTAGTGCCTAAATGGTTTAACGTAGAGACATGGAGTGACGTATGTAGTGCCTAAGCGGCTTAACGTAGAGAGGCATAGACGTAAGGAGAGACATGGACAATAAAGGTTGTAGGTATGCCTAAATGGCTTAACGTGAGAGACATGGACAATAAAGTTTGTAGGTATGTAGTGCCTAAATGGCTTAAGGTCCACGTGCAGAAATCTAAGCTTTATGAGTTGCATACTATATTTTATCTATGACGGTAACATAGTTTAGTATGTTTAAGCGATGGTGACATTACATCTCGTTAGCATTGGTCTGATTGGAGATTGTGATACGTTAAAGGTGTGGGAGAGTATCGAATATGTTATTTAAACTATAAACTAACCGGTACGAGCTGCATACTATATTTTATCTACGACCATAACATAATATGTTATTTAAACCAGTCACGTGCAGAAATCTAAGCTTTACGAGTTGCATACTATATTTTATCTACGACCGTAACATAATGTATGTTTAAGCGATGGTGACATTACATCCCGTTGTGATTGGAATGATAAATAAATAAATAAATAAATAGTTTATTTACGGCCAAAATACCATTTACAAAAATACCACATATCACAATAGATATAGGTAGTATCACAATCATAAATACATATTAAAATATAGAACAATATCACTATATAAAGACTGAAAAATCAAAAACATATACATATATATACATACATACATACATATATACACATATACACACATATATTAAATACAATTTAGCATTTTTTTTTCAATTTTTTCTTAAAACTAGGCAATGAACAGTCAAAAAAGTCAATATCGATATTATTGGCCCCCTTAGACATTCTTCCAATTGCTTTGTTCTGTGCATAATTGGTGCAATGAAAGTCTACAAAAAATAGTTCTTTACTACGAGTATTACATTGAGGAACTCTATATTTTATCTTCTCAAGAAGTGTTGAGCAATCAACCAATCCATTAGCAATCTTATATAAGAAAACTAAATCAAGAAATGATCTTCTATTTTCCAGTGAT
Organism: Diabrotica virgifera virgifera; assembly: GCF_917563875.1. Lineage (NCBI taxonomy): Eukaryota > Metazoa > Arthropoda > Insecta > Coleoptera > Chrysomelidae > Diabrotica > Diabrotica virgifera. Next base: position 80,202,902 of record NC_065452.1, on the reverse strand, counting down.
GATAAATCTAATAAGTTGAGAATTTCACTATAATTGATGTTTTCAGATGGTATATTTAGTTTATATGCAATGAATCTTAGAAATTTTTTTTGGACTTTCTCTATATTATCGATGTGGCATCTGTAGTAGGGTGTCCATATGCAGCTTGAATATTCTAATATTGATCTAACTAATGCACAATAGACAGATTTAAGACAATTTATATTATTAAAATCAGAAAGACTACGTTTTACAAAACCAAGCATCTTCAAAGCTCTATTAACAACAAACTCAAAGTGCTTAGTAAAACTCAAAGATGAGTCAAAAATAATGCCTAAATCTTTAATGGATGTTAAAATTTCTAAGTTTCTGTTGTCAATCGAATAGTTAAAGAGTGTAGGTTGTAAGATTCTGTGATATCTCATTATTTTACATTTATCAATATTTAAATTCAGTTTATTGTCACAACACCACCTGAAAAAATTATCAAGATTCTCTTGTATTAGAAGACAGTCATTTATATCTTTAACTACCCTATATATCTTTAAATCATCAGCATACAGTAATATTTTACAATCGGAAAAACAGTTTAAAACATCGTTGACAAAACAATTAAAAAGCATTGGAGAGAGATGACTTCCTTGAGGAACTCCTGATAAGACTTTAATTTCTGATGATAAGCAATCATGAATTTTGACAAATTGTCTTCTATTTGTTAAGTAACTTTCAAGCCATGATAATAATGATCCGTGAATTCCTAATGCAGATAATTTTTTAACTAATATTGATTGAAGCTTGTGATACATTAAAGGTGAGCTAGCATCTATATGTCATCGTAAAAAGACACTCCTTCTCTCTTTCTCTCTCGAAACAATTATGTAGTTCCTAAGCGGCTTAACGAGAAATATGCGAGGTATCATGTGATTTAACAAATATAATTGAATAATAGAGAAAAATTAAACATAACATCATGCCATAAAGGCATTAGATACAAATGATTTAACCAACAGACACAGAAAAATCAAATACAGCAGAATGTTAAAAATGTCTTAGTTCTGTATCTTGGTTCCTATTGGCCCAATCCAGAAAAATCAAATACAGCATCATGTTAAAAATCTTAGTTACGTATCTTCGGTCCTATTGGTCCAATAGTGACATACGAATTCTCAAATGATACGATTTAACCAATAGAGTACATTGACAGAAAAATAAAATACATCATGTCAAAAGGGCCTTAGATACGTATTTTCGGTCCAATCGTAACTTACAGTACCTCAACCAATAGAATACAATGGCATAAAAATCAAATACATCAGCATGTCAAAAAGGCTTTATGGGCCATTCCACGAACATACGCCTGTTTTGGATTACTTCAACAACGAATATTTTACTGTGCAGCATAAGAAGTACGAAAGTAAATGGCGCTAATAGTTATTCCAATAAACAACAATGTAATTTGCAATTTACTTTTGTTCTTCTTATTTTGCACAGTAAAATATTCGTTGTCGAAGTAATCCAAAACAGGCGTATCTTCGTGGAATAGGGTATAGCTACGTATTTTCACAATACAGCCAAAAGGACATTAGTTATATTTTCGGTCTTATTAGCCCAATCGTGACGTCCAACCAATAAAATACGACATAAAAATCAAATACATTTTCGTTTCTACTGAGAAACCCAAATCTTTCGTATACTATTATACACAGGCGTTCTTTCATTATGTCCAAACTAGTAATTATCTCTCCCTAGAAAATGTCAGTGTATGAAAATGGAGCACAAATATATGCAAACCACCAATTGCTAACTCTATCATTATATTGCTAATACCTACAATACATCTCAGATAAATTCTTTCGGTAAGTCCAGACCACCGATATTTCTCACATTATTTTCAAACCGGATTTAGAGTTCTAGTCAGGCATAAAAATCAAATACATCAGCATGTCAAAAGGGCTTTAGTATTTTGGTTTCTACTAAGAAACATCAAAATATTTCGTATACACAGGCGTTTTGTCATTATGTCCAAACTAGTAAACCTCTTATTTTTAACTTTCAACTCTCAATATTTACATCATCTCTTCTTAGGTCCAAAATGTCAGTGTATCAAATCAAATTTAACCAATAAAATACAATCACATAAAAATCAAATACATCATATAGGTAAAAAATGGGGGTTACTATACTTTCGAGTACCGTGTTTCAACTACCATTCCAAGGTCACAAGCTATCGTAGGTGAGCATGTGCTAATATTTTAAATTGGTGTTCATGGTTAGGAGAGGAAAGAAAAAACAAAACTTTCTGGTCTAAATAATATATTTTTAATATAGAAGTAAAGACTTAACATTATTTTTAATATAAATACAAAGATCTAAACACAAAATACAGCTCGTTCTTTATTTTTACTCGGCGTTGTTCTGATTTTGTCTAGCTTTAGTTTAATCCTATAATGTAGACTTATATGTAAATCATTTATTTCTTTCTCCAACCAGTAGTTGGATACATATAAATCACTTGAATTTTTTAACGAAAAAGTGTATCTTATTTTATTTCTAAATTCAATTTCTCTTATTCCTCTTATAATATGCTCCGTTCCCTCCTCCAGTTCCTCCAACCGTCGACACTGTGCAACTCTTATTTTGGCGTCAGTCTCTTTCATTGTTACCTTTTTGAGATTGTTTATATCGTCCTGGTTATAACTGTCTTCTACAGCGAAATTCTGCCAAACCGGTGCATAAAATTTTAGATTTTCGATCTTTGCAAATGAATTTCCATTAAATGTACATAGTCCGTTTGTATTAAATTCGTAAGTAAACGATGCCCAAGTTTTTACAAGGTAAACTTAGATAGCCATATTCTTTAAGCTGTTGTCTGTTATCGAATGCCTTTACAAAGACGGATTTTGCATATCCTTTTAAAAAGTATACATGTTTATGTCCATCGTTTTCTAATAATACTCCAACATGGGGATATTTTCCCCTATTGTTTACCGTAAAAGCAGAAACTTTATAAAATCCAGATGTTCCCATATTTTTCCAATTTTTAAAATAATTACAAAATTTCTCTTGGGCCGCAATTATTTTCTCTTCTTTTTGGAGTAACGATTTGTATTCGTCCTTAATGGCAATAGTTTTTTCCGTAAATTCAACTTTCCTCTTTTTAATTTCTATGTCTTCCAGTTCCAATTTCCGTTTACTGGCACTTATTACGAGAACCGTCGAAAGAGGAGTAATTTCTTTAAAAGGGTATGGAAACAGTTTACTATTCTTGTTCGTTCGTGTTCGTAGCACCTGCGGTATAACATTATTTGTCTTTACCAACCCCAAATCGAAAATATTAATTTCTTTTGGAATTGCGGAAAATAGTGTCTTAGATCGAGATAACAAAGTTTCTCCAGCCTTAATATAAGATTTGTGCGTAACAGTCACATTATTTTCGTATTCACATTCGTTTATCTCCAAGTAGTTTACAGGTAAACAATTAAAACTGAATGCAGATAACACATAATTGATTAATTTTTTACGACTATCCTCGTTCTCTGGTAGTTCAATTTGTATTCCAGATAATTTTCTCGTGCATCGATTTCCCCAGTAAACATACTGCAGAAGATTATTAAACACAAGACAACAGCTATTTTGTAAGCATTATGTTAACTTAGTCCACATTTTATGGTCTGTTCGCAAATTGTTAAGAGCTCAGTACTAGCACCTACGTTTCATAAAAATGAACACTTACATTTTACATTATATTTTACAAAAAATATAGTTTTATTTAAAAAAAAATTGTCCTAATAGACCACCGTCGTTCATTTATGTAATTTTTTTCGTACGGCTGTGGGAGCGATTCAGTCCCAAAGAAAGGGATTGGCCCCCCAATTAAATTATGACCAATATGAAAGGCCGCCCTATAGGATCCTTTATTCTTAGTTTTGGAGCGCATATTATGAAGGTGACATTACATGTACCCAAAAAGAATAGAAATGAGAAATGTATTAGTGGTTTCATCATTTCATCACACTGATACAGCAGACTGAATAGACGAAACTTGTAGATAGCGGAACCGAGTATAACGGTGCATTTTGTAAAAATTGTTTATTCATTTTAGTCCTGTCGCCAGGGGGGGTACAACGGCCTCGTTAATTCAGATGGACTTACCCAAATTTTTTTTATGTATTTTGACCCGTAGAACACGAATTTTTTGGGTAACAGTTGATCCGGATGTCGATAAGATTGTTATAGACCAAGAACTTGAGGAATCAAATAACAGCGATTTTTGGCAAAACAAAACAATATTTTGTATTTTTTGGGTCATTTTAAGCAAAAAATATTTCTACAAGTTTTTTAGTAGGATGCACAGTTTTCGAGATAAACGCGGTTGAACTTTCAAAAAATCGAAAAACTGCAATTTTTAAACCCGAATAACTTTTGATTAAAAAATAAAATAGCAATTCTGCTTAGCGCCTTTGAAAGTTCAAGTCAAATTATGTCGGTTTTGATTATTTGCATTGCTAAAAATTTATTGTGTTATTGCTAAACAAAGCTACAAACAACTAGTGCGTGAGTGATGTTTCTATGATTTCTCATTTAAAATCGAACGAGTAGGTAGAATAGGTACTAGTGCAATCAAGACTATTTCTACGTTACATGCGTTAAAACGCATGTAAAAGCACGGGAAACCCTACGTGTTTATAGCTTTGTTAAACAATAAAAAAATAAATTTTTACCAATGCAAATAATCAAAACCGATATAATTTGACTTAAACTTTCAAATGCGGTAAGCAGACTTGCTATTTTATTTTTTAATCAAAAGTTATTCGGGTTCAAAAATTGCAATTTTTCGATTTTTTTAAAGTTCAACCGCGTTTATCTCGAAAACTGTGCATCCTACGAAAAAACTTGTAGAAATATTTTTTACTTAAAATGGCCCAAAAAATACAAAATATTGTTTTGTTTTGCCAAAAATCGCTGTTATTTGATTCCTCAAGTTCTTGGTCTATAACAATCTTATCGACATCCGGATCAACTGTTACCCAAAAAATTCGTGTTCTACGGGTCAAAATACATAAAAAAAACTTGAGTAAGTCCATCTGAATTAACGAGGCCGTTGTACCCCCCCTGGCGACAGGACTATTTCCAATATGTCTAGGCAATCTTCTATTGGATCAAAAGCATTACAAAGTCTGTGGTTATATATTGTTGCCTCCAATCTGGTAATTCCATGCTCTTTTGCCAAGGAAGATGCGAATGTTTGCTTAAGTCGTTCATCTGGACAATTTATAAAATATAAAATATGTGTTCCAAGTTGTTGGTTGCCACAAGGACTGGTAATTTGACAAACAAATTTGTTGTATATTTTAATTCTACAATTGGAGTTCAACCATGTTAAGCAGTCGATTCCAACTGTATTATCGTTATCCACAATTACATTACAATTTTCGCCGTATTCGCCTTGGTAGCAAAAGTTAAAAGTATTTGTCAAATAGTCGCACATCTCGGTCTTGTTAAAAATTCCAGCAAAATGTTGCGTAATGTCCAAATCGAAAAGATAGAAATTATCTGCTTGGAGTTGGTTTAGTAACAGATAATTTTTCCAGCAAAATTTGCACTTTAGCATCTGCCAATTCAATTTTGTATGGTATAGCACCAGGATTTCCATATTTTTCTTTAACTTTCTCCATTTCCTCTTGTCCAATTTGTTGTTCTATTTTTTTGCTCCTTTTATCACAGGCATCCAAGAGAAATGGCAGCTTTGCTTTGACTCCGTGTCTAGCAGAGACGAAGTCGGAAAATTTTTCACGCAAATAACTGTTAAACGATCCGCACATTTCTTTCTTCAAAAAAACTTTGTTACTTTTCTGCAATATTTGCTGCTCACAGTCACCTCGGTCACATATTTTAATAACCATAATATTATCGCAAAATGGTTATGTAATAGGCAGGAGTTCTTTATGCTTAAAGCGTGGCTCATTTTCCGTGTACTTTATACTGCCCACGTCACTAATGAGATTGTTATTTTCCAGGTTTTCGAAAAGAAGCCACAATCCGAAACGTTCATTTGTAGGTTTTACTCTATTTCCCAAGAGCTGCGTAACACTATACACTTTGGAGGAAGACATGTTAACAGTTTCAACTACTTGCGAGTTATGAGCATTGATTGTCCTGACTGCACTTTTATATATTTCGATAGTAGTTCGAGTATGCCCAAACTTTCCCGATTCCCAATATTAGCGCATGCGTAACTGTGAGTAGTAGAGCATAGCAAAGGTTAGCAGAGCGTAGATATAAAAAGCATGGAAAACGGAAAGTTTACCTTGGACAGATGACGCCGTCATCTGTCCAAGGACACAGGAAATGGAGAAAGTTAAAGAAAAATATGGAAATCCTGTTGCTATACCATACAAAATTGAATTGGCAGATGCTAAAGTGCAAATTTTGCTGGAAAAATTACCTATGTTACTAAACCAACTCCAAGCAGATAATTTCTATCTTTTGGATTTGGACATTACGCAAGATTTTGCTGGAATTTTTAACAAGACCGAGATGTGCGACTATTTGACAAATACTTTTAACTTTTGCTACCAAGACGAATACGGCGAAAATTGTAATGTAATTGTGGATAACGATACCACAGTTGGAATCTACTGCTTAACATGGTTGAACTCCAATTGTAGAATTAAAATATACAACAAATTTGGTTGTCAAATTACCAGTCCTGGTGTCAACCAACAACTTGGAACACATGTTATAGATTTTATAAATTGTCCAGATGAACGACTTAAGCAACCATTCGCATCTTCCTTGGCAAAAGAGCATGGAATTACCAGATTGGAAGCAACAATATATAACCACAGACTTTGTAGCGCTTTTGATCCAATTGAAGATTGCCTAGACATATTGGAAATGAATAAACAATTTTTACAAAATGCACCGTTATACTCGGTTCCACTATCTAAAATTTGGACTAAGTTAACAGAATGCTTACAAAATAGCTGTTGTCTTGTGTTTAATAATCTTCTGCAGTATGTTTACTGGGGAAATCGATGCACGAGAAAATTATCTGGAATACAAATTGAACTACCAGAGAACGAGGATGGTCGTAAAAAATTAATCAATTATGTGTTATCTGCATTTAGTTTTAATTGTTTACCTGTAAACTATTTAGAGATAAACGAATGTGAATACGAAAATAATGTGACTGTTACGCACAAATGTTATATTAAGGCTGGAGAAACTTTGTTTACTCGATCTAAGACACTATTTTCCGCAATTCCAAAAGAAATTAATATTTTCGATTTGGGTTTGGTAAAGACAAATAATGTTATACCGCAGGTGCTACGAACACGAACGAACAAGAATAGTAAACTGTTTCCATACCCTTTTAAAGAAATTACTCCTCTTTCGACGGTTCTCGTAATAAGTGCCAGTAAACGGAAATTGAAACTGGAAGAAATAGAAATTAAAAAGAGGAAGTTGAATTTACGGAAAAAACTATTGCAATTAAGGACGAATACAAATCGTTACTCCAAAAAGAAGAGAAAATAATTGCGGCCCAAGAGAAATTTTGTAATTATTTTAAAAATGGGAAAAATATGGAAACATCTGGATTTTATAAAGTTTCTGCTTTTACGGTAAACAATAGGGGAAAATATCCCCATGTTGGAGTATCTTAGTTTACCTTGTAAAAACTTGGACATCGTTTACTTACCGTCGGAAGATAATTTCGCCGAATTTAATACAAACGGACTATGTACATTTAATGGAAATTCATTTGCAAAGATCGAAAATCTAAAATTTTATGCAGCGGTTTGGCAGAATTTTGCTGTAGAAGACAGTTATAACCAGGACGATATAAACAATCTCAAAAAGGTAACAATGGAAGAGATTGACGCCAAAATAAAAGTTGCACAGTGTCGACGGTTGGAGGAACTGGAGGAGGGAACGGAGCATATTATAAGAGGAATAAAAGAAATTGAATTTAGAAATAAAATAAGATACATTTTTTCGTTAGAAAATTCAAGTGATTTATATGTATCCAACTACTGGTTGGAGAAAGAAATAAATGATTTACATATAAGTCTTCATTATAGGATTAAACTAAAGCTAGACAAAATCAGAACAACGCCGAGTAAAAATAAAGAACGAGCTGTGTTTTGTGTTTAGATCTTTGTATTTTTATTAAAAATAATGTTAAGTCTTTACTTCTATATTAAAAAATATATTATTAAGATCAGAAAGTTTTGTTTTTTCTTTCCTCTCCTAACCATGAACACCAATTTAAAATATTAGCACATGCTTACCTACGATAGCTTGTGACCTTGGAATGGTAGTTGAAACACGGTACTCGAAAGTATAGTAACCCCCATTTTTTACCTATATGACATTTGCTAGGGAGAGATAATGTAAATATTGAGAGTTGCATGTTAAAAATAAGAGATTTACTAGTTTGGACATAATGAAAGAACGCCTATGTATAATAGTATACGAAAGATTTGGCTGTTTCTCAGTAGAAACGAAATTGTATTTGATTTTTATGTCGTATTTTATTGGTTGGACATCACGATTGGGCTAATAAGACCGAAAATATAACTAATGTCCTTTTGGCTGTATTGTGAAAATACGTAGCTAAAGCCTTTTTGGCATGCTGATGTATTTGATTTTTATTCCATTGTATTCTATTCGTTGAGGTACTGTAAGTTACGATTGGACCGAAAATACGTATCTAAGGCCCTTTTGACATGATGTATTTTATTTTTCTGTCACTGTACTCTATTGATTAAATCGTATCATTTGAGAATTCGTATGTCACTATTGGACCAATAGGAGCGAAGATACGTAACTAAGGTCCTTTTAACATGATGCTGTATTTGATTTTTCTGGATTGGGCCAATAGGATCGAAGATACAGAACTAAGACATTTTTAACATTCTGCTGTATTTGATTTTTCTGTGTCTGTTGGTTAAATCATTTGTATCTAATGCCTTTATGGCATGATGTTATGTTTAATTTTTCTCTATTATTCAATTATATTTGTTAAATCACATGATACCTCGCATATTTCTCGTTAAGCCGTTTAGGCACTACATAATTGTTTCGAGAGAGAAAGAGAGAAGGAGTGTCTTTTTACGATGACATATAGATGCTAGCTCACCTTTAACGTATCACAAGCTTCAATCATTCCAATTACAACGGGATGTAATGTCACCATCGCTTAAAAATACATTATGTTACGGTCGTAGATAAAATATAGTATGCAACTCGTAAAGCTTAGATTTCTGCACGTGACTGGTTTAAATAACATTATGTTATGGTCGTAGATAAAATATAGTATGCAGCTCGTACCGGTTAGTTTATAGTTTAAATAACATATTCGATACTCTCCCACACCTTTAACGTATCACAATCTCCAATCAGACCAATGCTAACGAGATGTAATGTCACCATCGCTTAAACATACTAAATTATGTTACGGTCATAGATAAAATATAGTATGCAACTCATAAAGCTTAGATTTCTGCACGTGGACGTTAAGCCATTTAGGCACTACATACCTACAACCTTTATTGTCCATGTATCTCCTTATGCCCATGCCTCTCTACGCTGAGGCACTACATACCTACAACTTTTATTGTCTATGCCTCTCTACGTTAAGCCGCTTAGGCACTACATACGTCACTCCATGTCTCTACGTTAAACCATTTAGGCACTACATACTACCACCTTTATTGTCTCTTCTTACGTCCATGCCTCTCTACGTTAAGCCGTTTAGGCACTACATACGTCACTCCATGTCTACGTTAAACCATTTAGGCACTACATACCTACAACCTTTATTGTCCATGTCTCTCCTTACGTCTATGCCTCTCTACGTTAAGCCGTTTAGGCACTGTAATGCCACCACCGCTTAAACATTCTACATTATGTTACGGTAGTAGATAAAATATAGTATGCAACTCGTAAAGCTTAGATTTCTGCACGTGACTGGTTTAAAATTATGTTATGGTCGTAGATAAAATATAGTATGCAGCTCGTAACGGTTAGTTTATGGATTAAATAGCATATTCGATACTTCCCACACCTTTAACGTATCACAATCTCCAATCAGATCAATGCTAACGAGATGTAATGTCGCCATCGCTTAAACATACTAAATTATATTACGGTCGTAGATAAAATATAGTATGCAACTCGTAAAGCTTAGATTTCTGCACGTGACTGGTTTAAATAACATATTATGTTATGGTCGTAGATAAAATATAGTATATGCAACGTGCCGCCACGCCCCTTTCCAACGACCCCTTTGTACGTCACGATCCGACGAGCCAACGCGTCCCTTTCCAATGATACCTCATACGGACTAAAAGTGGCGAATTGGAATAAAAATGGCGAATTGGTGGCGCCATCTAGCGGATAATAGCTGGACTATGGTAGATTCCTTCGACGTCAGCATCTATCTCACTCTTACTCACATAAAAGGTACTTCTCTCTCTAACACATTGATTTCCCTATCTTGGTAGTCGCGCCTGCTTTGTATTACTACTTTTACTATTTACATTCATTTAAAAAAGCAATTTTAATTAAAGTCGCTACACTATTCATGTGATTTTATTATGTTTGTGCTGTTCGTTTTTTCTACATTTATTGTGGATTGTAGGGTCCATGCAATATTACAAATATAAAAAAAAATAAAACATGTTAAGGTATGTATAGATATATGTGCGCCGTGCGTTCTTGGCACCGACAGAAGTTGAATCGTGTGCGCACCGTTTGTATGCCACTTGAAAACACGTACTAACGCGTACTAATCTAACGAACCCGCCACGAACGCGTACCGCACACACGACGCGCATATCTATACGTACCTTTATATTATCTAAGGTTATATACACCTCTCGGTTCTTCTTCATTCTTCTCAGGCTTCTCTCAAGAACTGAAAAAAAAAAAATATAATGTATGTAGTATGTATTTTTGAAAAGGTAATTGAACGACCTTTAAAATGAGGTATCACTTTCCATTAAAGATTTTGGGGGTTATGTCCGCCTGAAAACTGGTCTACAGAATGTTGCCCTCACAAATAAATTTGACCTGTTTTGCATATTTTTAGATTTTCTTTAGGGACCAAATAATTATAGAGGGTGGTACATCCTCTTGTACCCACACTTTACATTCAACTTTCCTCATTGTTATTTTAGTTAATTCTACAAATCCTTTTGGTATTGCAAATTCGATCATAACGGAATATAATTGGGGTCTACGACATAGAATAGAGTCATCATCATCAGCCGTTTTGAGTCCACTGCTGAACATATGCTTCCCGTAAATAATTCCATTGCATTCGATCTTGAGCATCCTGTCCAGTTGTGCTGGATACGCTGGATGTCCCACTACTTTGTTGTCTTCGATTACGATAGGCATAGAATAAAGCAGGGGTCACCAATTTTGTTCCCTGAGGGTCCGTTTCGCAAACCTATGACATTTGCGGGGTTCGGATTGAATGCTACCTGTATCTGGTTGTTCTGATTCGGTTTATTTGCTGATTCTTGTTAAAACATAGCCCTTTTTAACAAATCAGAAGGGTACCGGGCGAAATTTTTGGACAGAAATTGTGTACAATTTTTTTAACAAATTCAAAACATCATCTTTTTTGCCCTCGAAAATATGTTTTATCATTTTTGGGGCCATCTTAAACAAAAAAGATTGTCATTTTTCTCAAAAGTTAATAGATTTCGAGTTTTAAGCGATTTAAAATCTGAAAAATGCGAAAATAAGTATTTTCGAAGCTTGAAAACTCATGTGTAAATTATTATTTTTGAGGTCCTTAAGTACCTAAATTGCCACTCGACCCTTATGCCGCCGCAGCGGCGCGTCCCACTATATGGTGCGTATCACACTATATGATTGGCGTATTTAATTAGCACATTGGCAATAATTAACTGAATAAATAAATAAATTATTTAAAAAAAAAAGTATGTCAATAATATATTATAAAATTTCAATAAATTTTCGCATAAGTACGTACTTATGCGAAATTATATTCTCGCAATTATATAATATTATATTCTCGCATAAGTAGGTACGTATAATATGTTTGTGCGTCTCTGTCGCACGTATACACAAGAAGTGCGACGCGGGACGATTAAAAATTAAAACACAACAGTCTATATTGAAATAAGCCCCGATTACACTTTAGAATCTTGAAGTTTAATGTATAAGCTTCAATTTAGGCACTTGTCAACCTGAACACTAATAATTTACATATGAAGTTTCAAGCATCGAAAATGCGTATGCGTATTTTCGCATTTTTCAGATTTTAAATCGTTTATGACTCGAATACTATCAACATTGGAAAAAATAACAAGAGACCATTTTAGTTTACAATTACCCAAAAAAACCTAAAAATACATTTTTTACAAGGTATAAAATACAAAAAGGTAATTTTGAATGTTTAAAAAATTGTTTCCTGTGTAAAAAAATGTACAACCTGTCTGAAGTTTGGAATGAGTTTAGTGCAACTGATTCTCAAATTGATTATCAAGTTCATTATTGAAAAAGCTGCTTCGCACACATAAGTTGAGCCAAACATAGTACATACACAATTTCATGGCCAAACATTTTCAAAACTACAGAACACTATCTAAATTTACAATCAAGATGCAGAAAAAATAAACAAACCAAGACACGTTAAATGCTACTAGAAGCACTACCGAATCATAATTTACAATGTATATACATTGTAAATCCTAAATAATGATTTCCAAAGTTTACACATTGTAAATTATGATTCGGAAGTGCTACTAGTAGAATTTGACGTGTCTTGGTTTGTTTATTTCTACTGCATCTTGATTGTAAATTTATAAATATTCTGAATTTAATCGCAATCCGCACAAAGCAAACCTTCGGTCTGGATGCGGACCGCGGTCCTCCAATTAGTGACCCCTGGAATAGAGTACTATTTTTTTATTGCAAGAGAAATATTCGTTTCATTATTATCATTTTCATCGACTGTTTTTTCGCTATATAAATATCAATTGTTTTTCATGTTGTCGCATACTCTTGGATATTTAATTAAGGGTTGCGATTTTTTTGGAGTTCTCGCAAATATGGGAAAGGCCATCACAAATTTCATGCTCCCAAATACATACATATATTGCTCGAGATTCCTCTTACAAGTATAGTCCAGGGAAATAGAGATTTTCTCAGGATACTGAAATATCCAGGTAGCTGAAAATTTTTTTAGTCTATAGGAGGAAAACCTACCTGTTTCCTGCCTAGAGATCGGAGCCGTTTTTAATTATTAACAATTTAGTGCATGAAACGCGATTTTTCTATTTTTTACACTTCATTAAGAAGCTAAATAGTTGACATAAATTACAAAATTAATTTTTTTAGAACATTGAAAAACCTTCAAAATGCCGATTTTTGAAATTTAAAAAGTCAATTTGTTGCTTCGAAAACTGCAAAATCAGTGAAAATCTTTATTTGTTAATAACTTTTATTAAAACTAACGTAGAACTTTGGTGTTTCACCCAAAGTTGGCTATTGGAGTACTTAACAAACCACTTAAAATTTTAGACCCATCCATTAAGTAGTTTAAAAGTTATTCTATTTGTTTATCCTAGAGACCTTTGTTTTGCAATAACATAAAACAGAAAATAATGAAGATAGGGCAATTATGCGTATGCCAAGTGAAAGTAGAAGAGTGATACTATCAAAATGTATTAAAAAAAGGTAAATAATTATTCAAAATCCAAATTCAAAATAATAATGCCAAATTTTTGAAATTGTGTATAAACATTTAGAATAGTTTAAAAAACTATTGTCTGTATAACAATTTTTTTATAAATTCGAAATTTTTACACGAAATTATAAATAAAAAAATTTGGCCTAGGTCAATTTGCGCCAAAGTTAGCCATGTGTTTTTTTAGCCACAGCTAATTTGTTTATAATAATTAAGGAATCTCATTGAAGCCATTTTGAAAAATGGGTCTTTTTTGTCAAAAAAATTTCACAAACATTGTATCTTCACACTCTCTACGAATTTTCAAATATGCAGTTCAATTGGTTACTAGGAACCTACAAATCCACCGAGTTCAAATACCGAAAAAGCAATTTCAAACTAATAAAATTTTCTATATCTCCGGATCTAGGTACTCAATGGATTTTGATAGTTCTTTTTTTAATTTGCATGTAATTTTTACGTACATTACAAATATGCAATTTGTAATGTAATGTAAATAAATTGGTTAATTAAGTAATAAATAGTCAATTTGTTTAAACAATTCTTGAAAGAATAACTTTTTCCAAAAATCTATTTTTTTAATCATAGTATCATACTATGAATATCATACATAGTATCATATCATTTTAGTAGAAAAAGTTAAAGTACACTTTAATAAATAAATTATATTTAATAAATATATATTTATTGAAGATTATTAATTTATTTATTAAAGTATACCTTAACTTTTATATGATCAATAATGATAGTATGGTTGAAAAATAGATTTTTGGGTTAACATTATTTTTTCAAAAATTGTTTAAACAAATTACACTGTTTATTAATTAATAAATATCTAGACAAATTGCATATTTGTAATGTACACGAAAAGTACATACAAATTACACACAGAAAGATCAAAATCCATTGAGTAGATCCCGAGATATAGAAAATGAAAGTAGTTTTAAGTTAAGTTGCTTTTTTAGTTTTTGAACTCGTGCATTTGTCAGCTCCCAACTCCACCTTCACTTACCACGACTAGTCACCATTTAAACAACACTTTTAAAAATTTGGCATTAGGATTTTTGACTACATTAAATAATTTTTTTATCTTTTAATACATTTTGTTAGTATCACTCTTCTACTTTCATTTGGCACATGCAGAATTGTCCTATCTTCATTATTTTCTGTCTTATATTCCTGCAAAACAAAGGTATCTGGGATAAACAAATAGAATAACTTAAATAATTCATAGATCGGTCTCAAATTTTAAGGGGTTTGTTAAGTACCCCAATACCCGACTTTGGGTGAAACATTAAAGTTCTAAGTTAGTTTTAGTAAAAGTTATTAACAAATAACGGCTTTCACTTATTTTGCAGTTTGCGAAGCAACAAATTGACTTTATAACTTTCAAAAATTGCATTTTGAAGGGTTTTCAATGCTCTAAAAAATTAAATTTTGTAATTTTATGTCAACTATTTAGCTTCTTAATGGAGTGCAAAAAATCGAAAAGATCGCGTTTTTTGCAGTAAATTGTTAATAATTATAAAATTACTCCTCACTCTAGGCAGGAAACAGGTAAGTTTTCTTCCTGTAGGTCTACAATAACTTAAAAAGTTGTAAGCTACCCGGATATTTCAGTGTCCTGAGAAAATCCTTATTTTTCTGGACTCTCTTACATGTAAGGCAACGACCTTTTGAAAACATCTTGCTGACTGGACTATGACAATTGTCTATTTTACTGTTATCGAAACGATTTCCAATACTTACTCTACCACTAATTTTTCGAAAGAACATAATCAGAATCAATGATTATGAAAGTTCAAGTGAAATTAGATAAACAAAATTTTATTTTTGCAATAAAGTGCAATTTTTTGTCTATTGGTTATAAATGAGAAAGTTTCGACAATTCTTATACACTTAAGTTGAGATTTAGAATCAAGTGAATTTGTTTTCCAATGGTTGACTTTCGTTAACCATAGAAATATTTGGTAAGTGAATATATTTACTGTTTTTCTATAATTCTTTGGGACATGTATACTACAAAGTACGACTTTTATTTCTGATGAAATTATTTTGTTTTTGTTTCTTATATTTGTATTTGTTTGTATTTTGTTTTATGTTGATAGTTTTAACATGTTTAAAATTGTCTTCTTATCGTGTTTGGTTTTCACTATATACAGGGTGTCCAGAAACTCTGCTGACAAACGAAGACCGTTTTAAGACCCAATTCACCCAGTTCAAAAATGCTTCCTAAGGGAGCTAGAGCTCTTTGAAGATGGCGTCTTGTTTTTAGTTTTTTTAATATCTACAGAACGCTTCTATTTAGAAAAATGATGGTACGCATATTTCTCTTCTAGAGATAAATCGATTCCATTAATGGCGAATTTCTAGAACCGGTCATAAGCGTTACTTTATCGCATAACTTTTTTGTCTTTAATTTAACACTTTGACACTGGATTATTAAATTCTGAGGTATTCTAGTACTAAAGGGTAGGTACTCTTTCTTTAAGTCGGTAGGATACACCGTTTTCTAGAAAAATCAATTTGAAAATTTTTCATTTTTTGAATTTGAAAAAAATTTGAAAAATTTTTTCAGGAAAAACAGTGTATTTTATCGACTTAGCAAGAGTAGCTTTTAGTTCTAGTATACATCATAACTTAATATAGTCCAGGGCACATCTGTTTTGAGATGGACGTTGAGAGGTGACTCTAATTTTTTTGCAGAAATTACTTGAAAATAAATCAAATAATAATATTTGAGTTATCCTCCCTCTCAAAAAGGTCCGGAACATTGTTTAAATAATCAAAATTTCAAATAATTAAGGAAAAATTCAATTTTTTTCTTGGTTTTTTGATTATAACTTTAAAAGTATTCATTTCCAAGAAACGTTGTACAGACATACAAGTTGCGTAATTAAATTTCCTACAATATAGAATTGGTTAAAAATTTAAAAAATAGTCACCCTAGTTGCAAAATAGCAATAATTGCGAAAAAACCATACAAAAACAAGTATTCGAATTTTACGTTTTTCAACGATTTATGCTACACTTAGGGCCTTCATATTTCACCCAGAAAAACTTTATGATACAGTAAAACAATACTGTAAATTTCATTAGGATCGGTTCAATAAATTTTGCAAAATAAATTTTGCAATCCAGCTTTCGCAAAAAAAATTCATTTTTTCAAAATGTTACAGGACTGAAAATAAAGCAGATAGCAAGTTGAAATTTTTTTTGCTTATAGAAGTGTACTGTACCTTTCAATTGCAATTCGCAAAATTAAAATCGATTAATTACCACGGCGTCAGGAAATTTTTTAAATAAACAATAATTTTTGGTGCTACGCGCAGGACAGCGGTGTTCGATTCACACAAGTTGATTTCCACCAAAATTTCTTCCAATCTTTATCTAATATATTATTTTCTTACTCTAGCGTTTGTCTACTCTATTTTGTTGCATTTTAATAATTTAATTCCACAAAAATCAAACTAATTTTATTATTGTTTGTGAAAGATTGTTTAAACAATTGCATATGTTTAAAAATAATAAACTTTTATTTTTTAAGTTAAAATATATAAACAAAGAAAGTTTTTGCTAATAAAAGTGTTATTTCAAAGGATAGAGTATGTGTTTTTATTTTGCAATAAACAAATTTATTTATTTATATCGAAATTTAATAAAAAATTAAAATGTATCAATCATTATCAAAGGTCATTGGAATGCCCAATCAGAGCAAACTATCCGCTGTTCTGCGCGTAGCACCAATAATTAATGTTAATTTAAAAAAATTCCTGACGCCGTGGTGTTAATCGATTTTAATTTTGCAAAATTGCAAATGAAAGGTACAGTAGACTTCTATAAGTAAAAAAAATTTCAACTTGTTATCTGCTTTATTTTCAGTCCTATAATATTTTGAAAAAATGATTTTTTTTTACGAAAGCTGGATTGCAAAATTTATTTTGCAAAATCTATTAAACCGATCTTAATAAAATTTACAGTATTGTTTTACTGTATCATATAGTTTTTCTGGGTAAAATATGAAGGTTCTAAGTGTAGCATAAATGGTTGAAAAACGTAAAATGCAAATACTTGTTTTTGTATGGTTTTTGCACAATTATTGCTATTTGGCAACAAGGGTGACTATTTTTTTAATTTTTAACCAATTCTATATTATAGAAAATTTAATTGCGCATCTTTTATGTCAGTACAACTTTTCTCGGAAATGAATACTTTTAAAGTTATAATCAAAAAACGAAGAAAAAAGAATTTTTCCTTAATTTTTTGACATTTTGATTATTTAAACAATGTTCCGCACCTTTTTGAGAGGGAGGATAACTCAATTATTAGTATTTGATTTATTTTCAATCAATTTCTGCAAAAAAATTTGAGTCACCTCTCAACGTCCAAATGTACTAATATTTTTACAGATGCGCCCTGGTCTAATAATCTATCGTCACAAATGTTTAAAAATTAAAGACAAAAAACTTATGCGATAAAATGGCCGATGACCTACCCAAAACGGACGCATATGACCGCTACTATAAATTCGTAATTCATGAAATCGATTCATCTCTGGAAGATAAATAAACGTAAAATCGTATAATTGAACAAATTTAACTGAAACCCTCAAGGTCACTTGCACCGCATCAACGAACGTCTGTCGTAGTTAGTACCAGCAGCGCTGATTCAAAAAAAAGCCGCTCGACTGGTACAT
This sequence comes from Diabrotica virgifera virgifera, assembly GCF_917563875.1. Classification (NCBI taxonomy): domain Eukaryota; kingdom Metazoa; phylum Arthropoda; class Insecta; order Coleoptera; family Chrysomelidae; genus Diabrotica; species Diabrotica virgifera. Next base: position 80,184,495 of record NC_065452.1, on the reverse strand, counting down.
ACCTCGCTTGGACACAGAAAATATCCCTACCCAACCGAGATAAAACGGGGAAAACACTACTATATGATTTCTACCATAATAATATATTTTTGTCGGGTTCAGGTCTTGGAGATTGCAATTAGTTTTCAATTTCCTTTTCAAAAACATCGATATTATCTGATGATTTTAAAAATAAAATATCGAAATTGATTGACTTATTGGGTTCATCGTCCTTCTCTCTCGCTCGCACTAATGGAGAGCATACGCGCTTGTGCGTCTTATAACTCATATAATATTTTAACTGTATAATAGGCCTTATGCAGCACTCACGTAGCGTTTTATTATTCTTTTTCTCAATATCGATATTCTCAATAATATCGAAGCAAGCGTATCGACAAAACAAGAGTATTGTATTGATTTCAGCTAATGAGTATAGTATCGACATTAATATTGCTAAGGTATGGATTGTATCGGTTTCGTATTGATTTTCGATACGATATCAATTCAATATCGATATTTTTATCGAATATCGTGAAGCTCTATCTCTTCGCGGTTGCAGATATGGATTTTACTGTACCAGGCAAGAGTACCTTTTAGTACTAGAAGGGATGCCTATTTCACAATCGATGGAATCTTATCTCTGGAAAATAGGAGTACCAGTTTCCTTTTTTCTAAATAGAAGCGTCCTGGAAGTATTTAAAAAAAAATCTAAAAAGAGCTCTAGCTCCCTTAGGAAGCATTTTCGCACTAGGTGAATTGGGTTAAATTGTCTTAAAATTATCTGAGGAATCTCCGGTCGTTTGTCAGGAGAGTTTCTGGACACCCTGTATATATACAGGATGTTTCACGACGAGCTTACACTATTTATACAGGGTGTAACAAGATAGCAGGTCATAAATTAAATCACATATTCTGGGACCAAAAATACTTCGATTGAACCTAACTTATCTTAGTACAAATGTGCACATAAAAAAAGTTACAACCCTTTGAAGTTACAAAATAAAAATCGATTTTTTCCATTATATCGAAAACTATTGGAGATTTTTTATTGAAAATGGACATGTGGCATTCTTATGGCAGGAAAATCTTAAATTTGTACACTGTAAAATAACAGTGAACTTTGTACACGCCATAAAAATGTTGTGGGGTTTTGTTCCCTTAAACCCCCTCAAACTTTTGTGTACGTTCCAATTAAATTATAATTGTGGTACCATTAGTTAAACACAATGTTTTTAAAACTTTTTTGCCTCTTAGTATTTTTCCGATCAGCCAGTTTTTATCGAGATCCTGCTTCTGTTTTAATATGTTTGCATAAATATTTTTTGGGGGTTTTGTTCCTTTAAACCCCCCAAATGTTTGTGTACGTTCCAATTAAACTAATATTGTACCTTGAGTTAAACATAGTGTTTTTAAAGCTTTTTTGTTTCTTAGTATTTTTTAGATAAGCCACCTTTTATCGACAAAAATATGTGGCTTCTTTTTTAATATATAGATATATATAATGAAATTCCCTTCTACCATATTGGTGTCGGGATTACAATAATAACTTAGATGTTGTGTACAAATTTACGCCACTGATTCCTATTTTGTGCCAAGACTTTTGCTTCTTTCCAGGATTTGCCTCTCTTTTGTAGAACTTTTCCAATAGCTTGGTCCCATGTTTCTCTTTGTCTTTTTCTTTTCCTCTTGACATTTATTCCTGCTTCCCAAATCATTTTTACCGGTCTTCTATCATCTAGTCTTTGTAAATGTCCCCACCAGCTGATTTGTCTTTTTTCTATGAATTCTAAGATTGATTCCACCTCCAGATCTTCTCTTATCTGCTCATTTCTTACCCTATCAAGTCTTGTGGCTCCTCTCGCTCTTCTAAAGGCGCATTTAAATCAAAGCGAACACGAACGAACGAACGAAGGAACGAATTCGTAGGTGTTCGCTTGGTCATTCGTTCGCTACAAAGTAGGGCCATTTATATTGAAGCGAACGTTCGCATTCGTTGATGATCCGGAGGGCATATTGCCCGCAGATGTTTATGGGTCAGCGCCAGTCACACATTGTGTTTAAGTTTATTTTCGTGTTTCTTGCTGGGTAAATTTTAATACAATAATAGCTTACAAAAATAGCAGGTATATATTATACGCTGTTTGAGGAAGCCTAGAAAATGACATAATAAAGAACCAGCTTTCTTAAAATTCTTCCTAGAAAAAGTTACTTGCTCTTGATATTATGACTATATTATGTTCAAATAATAAATTGTAAAATTGGTGTATCAAAATAAATTTGCTTTTAATTAATTTTAGCAATTAATTTGATTTGGTTACCTCATTAGTGTTTCTGGGTTGAAATTTATCCAATAAAAACATTAGGCTTTTAAAAGCAAACCACTTCGAACCCTCTTTTTGTCTTTCTCGTCTAAATGATGCCAGAAGCTAATTCATTTTTTTAGTTCAGAGACATCACAACCCATTCCTATAGAAATGTTAAAACAAGCATCAGTTTTTCTGTTTATTATTTTATATAGCTTCGATTTTGGGTTTCATAGGCATATTCCATATTGCAAAATTATGTTTTCACAACTACACAATAAACAACCCTCTCAAACTAATGTTTGTAAATAAATTAAATCAGTACTTCTAAACGAATTCGTTCGCTACCGTCTATCCACTGTCCACATTGAACAACGATTTCCTTTGATGATTCGCTCACTTACCGACATCGGTTGGAACATGTGCGAATGCGAACGAATTCGTTCGGTTGTGCTCGATTCGCTGTACAAATACAATAAAGTTAACGAACGAATTCGTTCGTTCGTTCGTGTTCGCTTTGATTTAAATGCGCCTTTAGGTACTTCATTTCCGTCGCCTGTATTCTGCTTATGCTCTCTGTTAATGTCCACGATTCGCAACCGAAGGTGAGTATGGGTCTATATATTGCCTTATGTACTTTCATTTTTGTACTCTGCGCTATTTCCTTTTTTCTAGTTTTGTTAATTGCATAATATGAATTTATTGCTTTCTCTATACGTTTATCAATTTCTAAATCTTGTTGACCTGAATCTTCTATTTTTACACCCAGGTATTCGAAGCATTCAGCTTGTTCTATATGTATACCGTTGATCTGTATATGGTATTTCTTTCTATATGTATTTCGTTGGTGTCAGCTACTACCATTACTTTTGTTTTTGTTAGGTTTAGTTTCATGCCATTTTGTTCTAATATTTCGTTACACATTTGTAAGTTTTCTTGTAGGTCCTTTTATTTTGCTGCCATGATTATGATGTCATCTGCAAAAGCACATTCTGATATTTCAATTTATTTTTTATTGTTTCAAAATACATACCTAAAAATGTAAATTATAAATAAATTTTCAGATTATTAACAGGTCTCTATTATAATATCATACTTAACCGTATACAAATATGTGGTGGATTCGACAAATTACCATTAGTTAAACACAATGTTTTTATAACTTTTTTGCCACTTAGTACTTTTTCGATAAGCCCGTGTTTATCGAGATATTTTGAATATTTAATATTCAAAATATCTCGATAAACACGGGCTTATCGAAAAAGTACTAAGTGGCAAAAAAGTTATAAAAACATTGTGTTTAACTAATGGTACCGGAACCGCAATAATAATTTAATTGGAACGTACACATAAGTTTGGGGCGGTTTAAGGGAACAAAACCCCCATAAAATTTTTATGAGGTATTTTATGGAATAATTTTTTTTAGATGTTCCTGTCATAAGAATGCTACATGTCCATTTTCAATAAAAACTCTATAATAGTTTTTGATATATTGGAAAAAATCGATTTTTATTTTGTAACTTCAAAGGGCTGTAACATTTTTTATGTGCACATTTGCACTAAGGTAAGTTAGGTTCAATCGAACTATTGTTGGTCCCAGAATATTTGATTTAATTTATGACGTGCATTTTTGTGACCTTGTATATCGGGTGTAATATATAAACTACGTACATAATATTTATAAAAATTAGTTTATAGGTATAACAAGTTATGACGAACTTAAAGAAAATATTTTGACGGACATGTCACTTCCGATTATAACGGAAATGTTTAGCAACTTTATTTTTTAAATGGAACACCCTCTATATTTTTGCATTTTTAGATTCTGCTTAAGATTTCAGACAAAATTTGATTAAACTACAAAAGTATTCCCTAATACTATTTGAAAGACAATTATTATTGCCTTCTTTTTTCTTCAAAGGCCCATTCGTTAAATACTATTCGTTTCGGAAAAGCATCATGATTTAATTCTTGGGTCTAGTACTATTCGGCGCGGCCGGTTCGGCGCCGCCGGTTCGGCGCCGCCGATTCGGCTTCGGCCGCTTCGGCGCCGGCCGATTCGGCGTCGGCTGTTTTGGCGCCAGATTATACCTACGTTACTTTTTTAGAAATTTAAGAGGCTCTTGATTTATATCTATACCACACTAAAAAATATATTAAATGTTACTTTTTCCAATGAATTTGTTAACTTCTTTTTTAATCACAACTTTAAACTTTCACTATAACCGTTGATTAGGGTGGTTCAAGATCTTATGTGAAAAACTCAAGTTGATTGTAAAAGCCAAGGGACCTCCCAATTCTTTTCTAATTGATATAAGAAGTAAGGAGCCAAAATATGAAAGCCATAAGTCACTTGGAAGGCAGTGCTCATTACTGTTTAAATAATGAAAACGGGAATATTTTTATCGATTTTTGAAAAAATTACAAGTCATATTAGGATACAAAATCTTAATATATTTGTTTATTTTACATTGGAACCCATGTTTAAAATGAGTACATTTTATAGTCGAGACCATAATAAAAATAAACTCTTTAAATTTTTTCTTTGGAAATGGATGGTTTCTGTAGGCTTTCTAGAACTGCCTTCTGTGTTGGCTCAGTCGGGACTTATTTTCGATTATCCTCTACAATCTGCAGTAACAGCTGTTTTTCTTACTCATCATTTGTTATGAGTTTGTTAAAATCTTGAAACAGTTTTACACCTCTTTCTGCGATGTCCTGTTGACCACTTTGATTTTATTTACTGTATTTTTTGCCTCTTTAAACTCTGTTCCCATTCACTTGGGTGCTTGTTTAAAAAGCTTCGCATAATGTTTAGCTTAGTAAACAACAACATTGTTCTACAATTAGCAGAATCTGCTAATTCACTTTCATCACTTAGGAAATCAGCATTTCCTCTAATCATCCTTGGCGGTGCCGGGATAGACATCTTATTCACTATGCTCACTTTGTTTTCAAGGCTCACTTTATTGGAAAAAAGTAATAACCCGACCATTTCGTCAGATAGGTACCACAAATGTGGCTGCAAGGCTTTTTTGATAGTTTTAGCTATATATTTATCAATGACGCTGTATTTCCCAGCCTCTTTCCAAAAAATTAGGTCGTTGAAAGCTGCATTGGCGCTAATTGGAGCCTCAACCCAGTTTTTCACATACAAAAGTGCACCGAAAAGGATAAATCTGTGTAAGTTTTCTTTCTCCTTGTTTGTGAGATGGTAAACTCCTTGACCTAAGAAAAGGTACAACTTATATGCATAAATAAGCTTCACCATCCACCGAGCGTGGTGTATAGGCCGAGGTGCTCTCCAGTGAATTTTTTTTATTGGTTGTCCCAACACCAACAGCGTCAGTTCAAAAAGTTCTAGGTAGTCATCTCGAGGCTGGTCTTTCTTACTAAGATGATGTAGCAAGGACTCGATGGCACTGTTTTTTAACTCAGATTCTCCAGGGGGAAAAATTAATGGTGTGTAATTTGATCGATCAACTGCATTCCATGATTACTTCAACCTTTTAAATATGGAAATTTCAGGACAGCTTGAAGGTTCCAAACACCATGCAAATACTTTGCTCAAAAGGATTTCCATTATGTGATGGCGACACGGCAACCATAGAAGTTCTTTATTCAGCTTATTTTCAAGAAAAGTGCATGCACCACTCTTAAGACCAGTATTGACGGCTGTTGTGTCAAAGCTCATACCAATAACTTTATCATCAAGATCCCATGTTTTAACTACTGCTCCACTAGCCAATTTTGGTACCCCAGTCGTTTCTCATTTTCACCAGCATAGGAAACTAGCACTGGTAGTCTATCTACCTTTTGTGAACCTAAAATATCGGGCAGGATTTTGCTGTCCCAATGAACAACAATTGGTTCTTTGATGTCTAAGTTCGATTTAATATCTGTTGAAAAATTCTGTCTTGCTGCTTCTTGTTTCCTTTCTACAGAACTTCTTGAAAGCGGTAATTCCGCAGGATCATGTCCAAATATTATTCATGTCAAATACCCGAAAGTAACAAATATTTGATGTTTTATAACTCCTTTCCACTCCAGTACCCTCATGTCTAAACTGCTGAAAATGTTTACTATCAACTGTAATAAAGAGATCAACAGCTTTGTTAACTTCTGAATCCTGAAAAACAAACAAACAAACATTTTCTTAACTTAAAGTGTTTTACGGAAATTTATGAAAACTAAATGTTGTTGAGCACTGCCTTCCATATGCTCTGGAATGTTAAGATTTGGCATAGATTATTCTTTTATTAGATATAACAAAATGGGAGGGTCCCTAGGTCTCTAAAAAAAACTTGAGTTTTTTGGACCACCCTACCTATAACCTTTCAGCACTGAATGAAGCTCAAGTTCTAACTGAGAAGATTGCCAACCCTGCTTCGTCATAATCCTTAGAGAGTTAATCGTTTTTTAATTATGGGTACGTTTTAGGCCGATGCCACATTATGCGTTTTGAACGGATGCGGTGAAAACGCATCCGTTTCCAACGCAACCGGACCGACCTGTCACACTATGCGTTTAGTCTGGTGCAGGTAGTAAGCGCGTACCGATGACTCAAAACGCATCCGCTTCCAACGCAAACGGACCGACCTGTCACACTATGCGTTTTCACCGGATGCGTCGGAAACGCATCCGGTCAAAACGCATAATGTGGCATCGGCCTTAAACTGGTCAAATATAATTTTTCTACTTATCCAGTAATACTATTATCACTGTTTCTACGAAAATCTGTCTCTTTAAGAAGATTAAGAAGTTTAATAGACCCTGCACAAATTTGTTATTATTCAAAAAATACTTAATACTTCTTAGGCCGATGCCACATTATGCGTTTTGAACGGATGCGGTGAAAACGCATCCGTTTCCAACGCAACCGGACCGACCTGTCACACTATGCGTTTAGTCTGGTGCAGGTAGTAAGCGCGTACCGATGACTCAAAACGCATCCGCTTCCAACGCAACCGGACCGATCTGTCACACTATGCGTTTTCACCGGATGCGTCGGAAACGCATCCGGTCAAAACGCATAATGTGGCATCGGCCTTAGTGTCAGACATCTGAAATTGACGTACCTATTAAAACTAATAATCCTATATTGCAGATTATAGAATGAAAGTCATTTGTATTTGTTTAATCAAAAATTTCTTAATATTAAAATAATGGTTTTTGCATAAAATTATTAAATAAAACATATTATTTTTGTGAATTATTTTACATCTTCTAAAATTAAAATGTCGAAAATTGTTCTCCTGACTCTACATTTTTTGTTAAAGAAAATTTCAGACTGTCATACATTAACAACTATTTTTTTTTCTCTCTCACTTTGCCAAAGTATCTGTCGCCGAATCAGCCGGCGCCGAATCGGCGGGCGCCGAATCAGTGGGCGCCGAATCAGTGGGCGCCGAATCGGCGGGCGCCGAACCGGCAGGCGCCGAAACGCCGACGCCGAATCGCCGGCGCCGAAACGGGCCATCCCCTTAATTCTTAGTGCATTTGAATACGATAATGGTAATATGTTCAATAATCCTTTTACTTGTGTGTGGGTTTTCGGTAACTGCCATCAATAGCTTTATTTTGTTTTCTATTGACATACTAGTTTTTGTTCGTTCATGTTTTTCATAATAGTCCATGTGGTGAGACCGCTCCCGTCTGGAAAAATTTCTGATTCGGTTTCTTTGTGGATTCCTAAAAATGTCCCCTTTAAATAAATCTGAAGGGTGCCGGGCGGAATTTTTGGGCAGAAATTGTTTAAACAATTTTTTAAACAAATACAAAAGAACACGTTTTTTTGCTCCGGAACATATATTTTTGAGTTTTGTGGGTCATTCCGAACAAAAAAGGTATCTTGTAAATTTTCTCATAAATTGATAGTTTTCGAGTTATAGCCGATTTAAAATCTGAAAAATGCGAAAATACGCATTTTCGAGGCTTAAAAACTTTATTCAAATTAGCATTTTTGAGGTTGCCTGACACTTAAATTGAAGACGAAATATTCAGCTTCAAGATTCTGAAGAGTGATCGCGTCTAACTTTAATTTATACCGTTGTTTTTTAATTGTTAAATACGCGTGTTTATCCGATTTTTTTGCCGGGGCGGCGCGCTCCATTTCAAAAATCTTTTATTTTCCTCCGAAAAATATTTTTTCTAGATTCTCTAGGACATTCTAAATAAAATAAGTTTCTTGACATTTTTCTCAAAAGTTAATGGTTTTAAAGTTATAAGCGATTTAAAATCCGAAAATGCGTTTTTTTGTCATTTTTCGGATTTTAAATCGCTTATAACTTAAAAACTATTGACTTTTGAGAAAAAGGTCAAGAAACTTATTTTATTTAGAATGTCCTAGAGAATCTAGAAAAAATATTTTTCGGAGGAAAATAGGAGATTTTTGAAATGGAGCGCGCTGCACCGGCAAAAAATCGGATAAACACGCATATTTAACAATTAAATAACAACGGTATAAATTAAAGTTAGACGAAATCACTCTTCAGAATCTTGAAGCTGAATGTTCAGTCTTCAATCTAAGTATCTGGCAACCTCAAAAATACTAATTTGAATATGAGTTTTTAAGCCTCGAAAATGCGTATTTTCGCATTTTTCAGATTTTAAATCGCCTATAACTCCAAAACTGTAAATTTCTGAGAAAAATTACAAGATACCTTTCTTGTTTAGATTGGCCCAAAAAATCTAAAAATATATGTTCCAGAGCAAAAAACCTTGATTTTTTGTATTTGTTTAAAAAAATTGCTTAAACAATTTCTGCCCAAAAATTCCGCCCAGCACCCTTCAGATTTGTTTAAAGGGGACATTTTTGAATAGGAATCCACAAAGAAACCGAATCAGAAATTTTTTTCAGACGGGAGCGGTCTCACCACGTGGACTATAAGCCAGTGAACCATTGCGCGTTTAAATTGTTCTTTCAATTTTTTAAAGGTATCTTGTCTACGTTGTCGCCTATCAGGAAACAGTCTTTATAAATTCTATACTAAAATCACAATAATGATGCACTAGAAATAAACAAACCAAGACACGTTGAATGTTACGAGGAGCACTCCCGAATCATGATTTACAATGTATAAACTTTATAAATCATTATTTGGGATTTACAATGTATGTACATTGTACTCCTCTGGGTAATACATCATTTTTGGTGGCGAATTTAGATTTCTCGTCCTAAAAAACTACCGCTTACCAAATTTCGTGTTGTTATCCCATGCCTGTCACTCCTGTCAAGAAATATTCAAGAATAAATAAAATAAAAGTTTAACTTTGACACCCTGTATTTCGGTTATTATCAACTTTCGTACTAAAGTAAGTTAGCTTAAATCGACCTATTTTAACCTCAGGAATCTAAGGTTAAGCTATGGCCCATTATTTACCAAACACCCTGTACACTGTACAGGGTGATTGATTAGTGTGATAAAGCTCAGTAGATCCGCTATAGTAATAGATTGCAATAAAAGTTAATAACAAAAATTGTAGCCAACTTTGAGCTTCACATTACAAAATTAGTTAGAATGTTACAGGGTGTTCGATAACATAGTGGAAGACCAAATATATGTTTTTTAAATGGAACACCCTGTATTTTATTTTCTATTCAAAATCTTCTGAACTTATCCATCACAAAAATATAAAGGTTTGTTATGTTATACATGGTATTTACAAAGTTATATATAACCAATTTTATATGAAAATCGTAACAAGTTCAACTCCCTGTATAAATAAAAGTAAACACAATAGCAATGGTTTATTGATGACATATTTTTTTATTTATTGTCAAAATTTTCGAAATTGATTGATGTTGCTAATTTTGTTTATATATCAAATACAGTGCCACTTAAAACGCAAGTACATTATTTTCTCAGTAATTTTAAATAGAATAACCTATATTTTATATCAGTATTGAAAGCACCACTACCGTACTTTAATTTTTATATGACATTCCCTATGTCTAAATTTATTAGTTTTCGAGATATTTTCATTCAGAGCAAATTATGTATTAATTAGGTGTCTAAATTTTTTCAAATTTTAAGTAAGCCATGACTGGAGTGTCTAAAAATGACAATTTACGATTACTGATTATCAATCCGGTAATCAATGTAACAATGTAGCAAATAAAGAAAGAAAAATAATTTATCAGTAATAAATTTTATAAAAAACAACATGAACACAAACAACATTTTTGAAAAAATTAAAAGTTACTTTTAATAAAATATTTTAAATATTTAATTATATAAGGGGTTCAAAATCACCCCTAACACATTTATGAATGCCTAAACACGGTCATTGAAGGAGTTACTTGCACTACGAAGCATTTGTAAATTAACACTTCGAAATACACTTTCTACTCTATTTTTCATCTCATCCCTTGTTGTTTGAGGTATTTTATAAACTTCATTCTTAACGTAACCCCAAAAATATGAGTCCAGTTTATTAAATTCTGGTGATCTGGGTGGCCATGCTACTTGTCCATTGAAAAATGAAAATATCTCGAAAACTAATAAATTTAGACATAGGGAATGTTCTATAAAAATTAAAGTAAGGTAGTGGTACTTTTCAATAGTGATACAAAATAGAGGGTGTTCTATTTAAAATTACTGAAAAAATAATGTACTTGCCTTTTGACTCACCCCTTACTTGATATAAAGAAAATCGGCAATATCAATCATTTTTGAAAATTTTGACAATAAATAAAAAAATCTGGCATCAATAAACCATTGCTCTTATGCTTATTTTTTTTATACAGGGAGTTGACCTTGTTACGACTTTCATATAAAATTGGTTATAACTTTGTAAATACCCAGTATAATATAACAAACCTTTATATTTTTGTGATGGAGAAGTTAACAGGATTTCGAATATAAAATAAAATACAGGATGTTCCATTAAAAAGAAACATAAGTTTGGTCTGCCACAGTGCCGTTTTATTCATTGGGCGCTTGGGGCGGGCGCCCAGGGGCCCGTATGGACGCTTCCTTTTATTAATAACAAATTAAAGTCCGCTAAATAATCGAGGACCGTATTTTTTAAATAGAGAAAAAGACTACAAAATACCTGCGATTTCGATATGGTCTGATTTTAAGACTGACTAAGAACTGTGACAACTTTTAAACCAAAGAGCGATTCCTTAGACAATTGTAAAAAAATGTATGAAGCTGGAGACAAAGCTTATGATAGAAGATTAAATGAAAGCAACTCTTATAGAGTAAAACCCAATGGAGGCGAAGAGAAGTGTTAAAGCTGTTTATTGTTACCCGTGCAAATTATTTTCAGTTGAAAAAAAAATAGTTTGTTTAACTGATTTTGGATATATTTTACCCACTAGAAATATTTGAATAATTTACTCAAATCTCTCGAAGAAAGTAAATTTCATCTGAACTCTATGGTTACATCAATAACAAGATCATCAGTTGGAGTTAGATGGATCATCAGTCAAATTGCAGTTATAGACGCTGGCTTGAAAGAGCAAGTAGAACGCGAAGCTGACTATTGAGTAAAGGTCCTAAGACCTAAGAAGAGTTGTTGTCACCAATAAATTACTTGAGTCGTCATAAGGGAAATTACTTAAGTTGTCTTGTATACTTTGCTTTTGACAACTTCTTAGCTCAGCATTCACAGCGGAATGCGAATAAAGAAAAAGGTTCAGTTAGCTATCTGTCTTAGCAAACTTGCAATGAATTCCTGGAAGAGATGGAAACAAAACATGTAGAAACTTTTGACGCTGTAAATGCTTTACTTAAAAACTACGGATCCATCAAACATATTTTTCCAGTTAAGCAATAATAGAGACAAAAAATCAGCAGTTAGAAGTGAAGCCAAGGCTTAAACTGGATATCTTTATAAAATGGATACCTTTGAGCTTTGAGACAGGTTAACTTGGATACTCAATTGACTCTGATTTGGGCAAGGATTTTAAAACGAATTAATGCAACAAGCAAAACGATAGAAACTGTGGACTTGGACGTTTCAATTGGAGTATAATTAATGACATTTGAGCTTTGTTGAAGACGTAAGAAATAAATTAAGCGAAATTGAATTAGAAGCCAAAAATATTTTTTTGTGAAGGCAATAATCTCAAAACATATTCTATAGAATTGGCCTTCAAAAAACAAACATTTTCCGATGAAGCAGTTGAAAGTGAAACAATTTTAAAGGGGCAAGGGATATTCAGAATTGAAGTAAGTACCTATTTAATGTTATATGCCACAATATTTCTCAAGATCTTTTAAAGAGAATATAATGCTATAAAGATGTTACATCAGCTGTTAGATGTTTTTTTACGCTAAATAAAGAAGAAGTCAAAAAGTGAATTAATATTTTACGCGAGGAATATAAAAAAGATGTTGATGAAACCAAAGAGAACTTGCATAATGAAATTATTCATTATAATATAACGTTATGCCAAAATTTCAATAAACATTTGAAAATTTGGTGTCATCCATTTATTTGACGATACCAATTTCTAATGCGTCAGGGAGCGGCCTTTTTTGGCTTTAAAAATAATAAAGATACATATTTTGAAGGTCAAAGGATCAAGAAAACCTAGACGCATTATCACTATCGTATTATTGTAAAAAATGAAGAAGTGGAGCAACTGATTTTTTTTTATTTACAATTTGCTTCAACCACAAAGGGTTATTAGCAATGAACTGTAATGACATCAAATTACAAAGTTTATATTAAATTTGGTTAATGAGTCCTATAGTACGTAAAAAACTGAGAGTCTTAGATGAATTACTTTCACTTAAACAATCTTTAAATGTATTTGGTAACTGTTGATGTTGTCATTCTATAACGTAGAGGTAGAGGGGACAGCCTATTATTATATGTTGCACTGTTAGTTCACTGTCACACACATAACACATCAAAGGGGCTTCCTTCTTTAATACAAAGTCGTGGGTGATCTTCGTATGACCAAGTCGCAATCTGGGCATGAGCACTTGGTCTATTCTCTTAGTAGGATGTTTCGAAGGCAATACACTTTGTTTGATTGTTCTTAATGTAGAGTTTGATTTGTTCCAATTTGTTTGCCATTTTGCCATGATCTTGTTCTTAAAATAAGCAACTGAATTTTGATAATATTAATATGGCAGTTTGCTAATGCCTAGTCAAGAAAAAAAGTTTATTTTGTCTTATATATTTTTTGGAATATGTTTTTTGTTTGTCATGTGTTGTTCTGTAGAACTTTCTGTTTTTTTTTATATTTTTAAATGTATTTTTTTACGTTTGCTATTTTTCTCGTTTGTTTTAAAAATATTTTTTTTTTTTTAATTTTTAAAAAATGTATGGGTTTTACAATAAAAGTTTATGTGAATGCAGGTTAATGCATGTGTTTTTTTGTTAAAAAAATTGATAACGAATAGCAATGAAGGGGGCCCCTAAATCTCTAGTGCCCAGGGCCCGAAGTTAGGTTAAACCGGCACTGGTCTGCCACTATGTTATCGAACACCCTGTGACATTCTAACTAATTTTGTAATGTGTTCAAAGTTGGCTACAATTTTTGTTATTAACTTTTATTGCTATTAATATAGCGGATCTACGGAGATTTATCACACTAATCAATCTCCCTGTATACAGTGATGAGCGCGCTAATAACCGGCAGAATAATGCAAAAGATGGAAAACATAATACATTGCGAAGTAAAGAGAGATGTAACTAGCAGAGGTGAAAATGATTGGTATAAACATATAAATTAACATTACACTACAGTTTCCCACCTTTAGACGTCTGTGACGGGAGTATTTTATAAAATTCTACTGTCACAGTGACAGTTGTCATATTCCTTCGATAGGTCTAAAGTTGGGAAAGTATGTAATGTAATGTTAATTTATACGTTTATACCGATAATTTCCACCTCTGATAGATTCATCTCTCTTTACTTCGCAATGTATTTTGTTTTCCATCTTTTGTGTTATTCTGCCGGTAATTAGCTCGCTCATCACTGTATACTTGCATTTTGACTTACTGACTGATTTAGTGAATGTTACCAAAATTAATCATTTTTATAATTTTTTACGATTTGTTGGAGGTGTGAAATTACATAAATAAGGGATTATTTCATAAAACAGTTAGATTCCTTGTTTATGGAATTCCACACCTCCAACTGAGCCTCTTAGATACCTGGTACTACTTTAAATACCGTTGTTTTGTATCCTTTACTATAACAGCTCAATCACTCTTTAATATAGTAGTGAAATTTCATCAATAACAAAGTATTATATTTGTTTATTCACAAATGTTTATTCATCTGTATTGAAAAGCGATTTCTGTTTATTTTATTAATAGTAATTAACAGTATGTAGAATAATAATCACATAATCAAATCTTCAAATTAAACAAGTTTAATTGAAAAAGCTATTACCTTATTGGTAGTTAATTGATAAAAGACAGGACCGAATTATAAAATTTCATTATGCGAATTATTAAAAATGCTACAAAGTCATAACTATAGTATATCTTTTTTAACTATTTATAATGGGGAATAAGCCACAATATTATTAAAAAATGATTTTTATTAACGTTTCGACGCCCAAATCGGGTACCGTTTTCAAAATACAAAATACTACTAACATAAACAAAAATGTTGTTTAGTAAAAAAATTCTTCTAATAATTGATTTAGTTTGACTCATTTATATCGGCTTTATATATTTAATAGTATATCTATTAAAAATAACAAATAGTTTTCTTCTGCATATTCTATTCGCCTGTCTTTTCTTTTCGTTATAAATTTTCCTGCTATTTCTGGTGTTTCTTTGTGACTGCAGTTCTGCATTCATCATCATATAATTCCTCATTTCTTTGTCTCTTGGCTTTTCCGACAGTTTCCTCTGCAGATTCCGTTATTATTGTTTTTAATTGTCTCAATTCTTTCTCTGCAGTATCTTCCCCTCTGGTTCTGTTAAGTTTTATTTGGAGAGCATTTTATTATTTTTGTTTCTTTGTTGAGTTTTTGAATCCTTCAACATTCCATTTTTTAATTCGACTATTTGTCCATTATTGCCCTTTTGCTACACTTGCCCACTATCCCTTTTGCTACTTTTGCGATGTTTTTGCAGGGGGATGCAAAATAAGATGGAAAAACACAAGTTCATTTCTATATCCCGTACCTATATGGGTAAAACGTTGACATTTCTCCGAATACCTTGGTACAGTAATTCTTTAGGAAGAGACCTACAATGTGAAATACTTTCTTTCTTTCTCTCCTTCCTTATACCCTTTCAGGTGTCGGATTTGGGTTTAGTTTAGCTACATATTCACCCATCTCTTCCATTCTTTTCTGTTTTGTGCTATTAGTTTCATTTCTTCTAGCGTTTTCTGTTTAATTTTTCCTACTTCTACTATTTGCTATATCCATTTTTTCCTCGGTCTGCCTTTTTTTTGTAATATTCCTTGTTTCGTGAATTTTCCTTGTCAGTCTATATACCAGTTTAATTGTCTCTTTATTATTTTATTCATTATTGGTTCCTGTTTAGTTATCCCTCTTATTAGGTACCTCATTTCTTATTCTATCCCATTTGGTATTTCCGGCTATAGCTCGTAGATGTCTCATCTCAATTGCATTCATCATCTCAATCGTATTATAAATTTTAATTTTTGTTTCGTGGGACAATTCTTTGTTCCTCAGAACTGGCGCTAGTGCCTAGTACAGTTTGTTCGATTTTTTAGTTCTGTTTGTTATTTCGAGGTCTATTTTCCCATCATCGGTAATTATACTTCCAAGATAATCATATGCAGTAACTATTTCCAGTTGAGTATTTTTGCATTTTATATTTACTTCATTTTCTTCCTTTTTGCCGACGACCATTATTTTACTTTTCTCGATGTTTATTTCCATTTTTAATTTCTCTATTCTAAAAAGGAAATGTTGTAGAAATTCGACCTGAAGTACTGTTTTAAAGTCACCGGAATAGTACCTACAAGTGATATATTATTCGACGCGCAAGACGAGAACAAATATATACTTCCGGTTTCATGACTATCTGTCTGTCCGTAGCTTGTCAAGTGACTTGCTACCATACAGTCATCATGTGAACAAGTCAGATTCGAGCTCAATGGTACCTAGAGCATAAAACACTGGATATTTTAAACATCCATGTTTAATTTCACATTTTATTTCTATGTTCCTTTGACGGAATAATTGTAAAGGGTTTTTACCCAAATATTTTTTACTTTGGTGGTTAGCATGTTAGATTCACGTAAACACTGATGATGATCGGTCATCCGATCGAAAACTAGTTCTGTTCTGTGATGTAGCCCTGTATAGGGATTTTAACAAATATACCTTTTATAAAGGATTTTATGGTTTTTTGTAATAAATGGTATACAGCCAACTACAGGAAAATTTTTTCCTCGTGGATACTTAAAATATGATATAAATGTAAATAAAAATGACTCACAATGAGTAAAATCGTATATCAATCGACGCAAAGTTACACGAAGAGTTCAAATATCGACTTCCAGTTCTACTTTCGATTACTTTGGTTGAAAACCTAGAACTTACGAAGTCCTATTACTTAATTACAATAGAAAAAATCGATGAGGTATGACCTTTGTGATTTGAAAACAATTCCGACGATCATAACTACACAAAAAGTTCATAGAAATTAAATTTTTTAGTCAAAAAGTACCGTTAAATTATAATAAAAAAGAAATGCATTCAATTACTAACCAATTTACCATAATTGAGTTAATTATTGATGCTTTAGCGTCAACAAAAATACAGCACAGGGATCGAAAATTATGTATATCGGCTTAAACATTTTTCTTCGCGTAGTTCATAGATGAATACGAAGTCTATGCGAAAGGGATCTAGATGAAACCCATTTTGATTTAGGAATGCACGTGGTACCCTTGAGGCATTTTTTTCCTTAAATATCATCATCAGCAGCAGTGGTGCTACACCACTTGTTGAGCCACCGGCTGTACTGAGTTTCATTTAGTAGGAGGTTTAAATGACTGACAAATTACCGACCTTAGAGCAAAGTAAATTACCTATTTAATATTTATTTTTAAAGTAAATGTCTTCTTTCTTCGTTGTTAGCAAACCGGTCAATAATTAAGGTGGATAATAAATGGATGTTACGAGAGCGCCTACAAATCGTTAGTTCATAAAAGTTATTTTTTGTTTGAAAGCCATGCAAGAAATTTATACCAAGAGCGAAAAAAAGTTGAAGAAACACAAATTATCCCTACAAAGTAGAGACTCATTAACCTCGCATTTGTCGCTATCTAAGAAGTATAATGTGAGCTTTTTTCTCACAGTGTGAATTAGCACAACACTGCGTAAAATAAAGGCACCAAATACGGAAATAATTGTTTTCTAATTGAGATATTAAAGGTTTATAACCAAAAAGATGAAAATATAACATAAAGTTCAAACCAAACCTTTCTTTCAGTGCGTATTAATTTTAACCTTATATAGGATTTTAAGAATGTCGCGAATCATTGCATGATATTTTAGTTAAAGCTGATTTTCCAGAGTGCTTCTAGGTTGCAGTGCCGAAGCCTTACGAGATCAATAAAGACCATACGGAGTGGATGATTTTTGTTCTCTGATTTCATTTTGCTAAAAATCATAATCAACTATTGTAAATGGGAAATAAGCCATAATTTAACTAAAAAAATGATTGTATTAACATTTCGACGTCCACATCGGATGTCGTTGTCAAAATACAAAATATTAATAAATTAAACAAAAATGTTGTTGCTTATTAAAAAATTCTTCTAATAATTTAATCTGACTCGTTTATATCGGCAATTCAGATATATATTATACATTTTAAAGTAGAATAATGATATTGCCAGTATTTATGAGTTGCGTTACTGGGACGACTTTACTGAAAGATAGTTCATTCGATTACATGAAATCAACTCAACTCGAAGAATATCCGTCACAAAAAAATCATAGCATGTGATCTGTCAAAAAGACAACCACATGCAACGGTGACAGTAAAATTCTCGTGTTAGAGGTTCCATAGTAAATCACGAGGAAAAGCCAGGAAAAAACCTCGTGATACTATCCCGACATCGTAAGTATTTGGTCTCACATTTAGTTTACTCTCAAAACTAATACCAAATACTGACTTTATGTGTTATTTTAAAAAATAATATTAATAATACATAGATAAATAATACTAAAATATAAAATATGTACTATTCTCGATATGTTATTGACTTACTAATCGTGGTATTTTCTTTCTATTGACCTCCACTTTTAGTATGGGTAACCACATCCTACTGCATTCTACCGAGGAATTTGTGACACAATTGGTTTCATTTAGCATAATTAGAGCCGCTTCTTTGATTTTTCTCTTTTTACTATCTGTTTCTTTCAGGACTATACTTGAATATCTCCACTAAACTCTATGTTTACGATCCCATTTACTATGGAATCTCTAACACGAGAATTTTACTGTCACCGTTGCATGTGGTTGTTGATTTTTTTTTGACGGATATTCTTGAGTTGGGGTTGATTTCATGTAATCGAATGAACTATATTTCAGTAAAGTCGTCCCAGGAAGGCAACTCATAAATATTGGCAATATCATTTTAAAGTATTCTACTTTAAAATGTATATTATGTCTGAATTGCCGATATAAATGAGTCAGATTAAATTATTAGAACATTTTTTTACTAAGCAACAACATTTTTGTTGTAACTTATTAATATTTTGTATTTTGAGAACGACATCCGATATTGACGTCGAAACGTTAATAAAATCATTTTTTTAGTTAAATCGTGGCTTATTTCCCATTTAGAATAGTTGATTACAAAAATGCCACAAGGTAATAGCTTCAGAACAACGCTAAAAATCATGTCTACTGTTCCTTGAATGGCTTTGACTGATTGGCAGTGACTTTTCTGCAACAGGTAATAGAATCCTAGCTGTAATTTTTAATAAAGCCTTGTCGTCCTTTTCAAAGATGGTAACAAGAGAGACATCTCGTAGTTCTGCAGAGAACATTTCAGTGTTCCATATTTTTTTGACAAAGTAATAAGCGTGCGGCCTAAATACTGGGCCTCCCTACTTAAGGAAGGGGGTGGGGTACGGTTTGAAATCAATATTTCAAGCACATTTTTGTGAATTTTTTTTAAACTATGGTATAATTATTTTATTTTTAAATTACATAAACATCATCATCATCAGGGCTTTTCATTCCGGGTGGAATGTTTGCCGCTCTTACTTAGAGCTCTCTGATTCGCTTATTGAGGTGAATCACTCCGCATTCCACTTGTATGTTGTCAAGGTTTGTTGTATGACTTGGCTTTCGTTACAATTTTCTTCCACTCATTTCGATATGTGCATAGTTCCCTCTAGTTTCTCACTTCCAGAATTTTGATATCTCTCATGGCCTGGTCCTCCCATCTCTCTCTGGGTCTTCCCCTTGGTCTTTCAGTTTCTGGTTTCCATCTGGTGATCTTCTTAATCAGTAGGTCGTTTTTCCTTCTCTCTATGTGTTCGAGCCATCTCAGCCTCTGTGCTTTAATAGATCTAACTATATTTTCTCCCTTCATTATGTCTCTTAGTTCATGGTTCATTCTTCTTCTCATTTCTCCGTTGTCCATTCTTATCGGGCCCATCATCCGTCTGAGGATTTTCCTTTCGAATATTCTCAATTTTTCTTCATCTTTTTCCGTGAGGCACATTGCCTCAGCTGCGTACGTAACTACTGGTCTGATTGCAACTCTGTATATTTTCAGTTTTGTATTTCTGGATAAGTTCTTGTCCTTCATAAGCCTATGATATCTCCAGTATGTTTTGTTGCCTGCTAGTATTCGTTCCGTTACTTCTTCACTTCTCTTGTTTTGGCCATTCACTATTACTCCCAAATGTTTAAATTGTTGGACTCTTTCAAAAGTATAGTTTTCTAGTTTGATTTCTCTCGTCCTGTTATCTTCTCTTCTAGAGCAGAGTAGATAGTTTGTTTTTCCTTCGTTAATTTCTAGACCTCTTTTCCGTGCTTCTTTTGCCAGGATTGTTACTGCTTCTTTTAATTTTTCCTTGTCTCTTCCCATAAGAACTAAATCATCTGCATATGCAACTATTTGTGTTGAGGAGTGGGCTATAGTTCCTTTAATTTTGCTGGCCTTGACTGTTCCTTCTACTGCTATGTTGAATAATGTGGTTGACAGGAATCGCCTTGTCGCACTCCTGTTTCTATTGCAATTGATTTTGTGCTACCTTCTTCTGTTGTTACTTTAGCTCGAGATCCATCCATGGTCATATTTGTGTTAATCTGATTAATTTTGCTGGTATATCTTGATTTTTCATTTCTGTAAATAATTTATTTCTTCCAATACAGTCAAAGGCTTGTCTGAAGTCTACGAAGAGGATGTGGAGTTCTATGTTGTGTTCGTGGCATTTTTCGATTGTTTGTGTAACTATGTGAATCGCATCTGTAGTGGATTTGCCTTCTCTGAATCCTCGCTGATAGTCCCCCAATTTTTTTCTCTGTGAATTGAGTGAGTTTTTGTTTGATGAGGGCTGTTAGAATTTTATATGTTGTACCGTTGTTGTACTCAGTAGAGATATTCCTCTATAGTTGTTACAGTTTGTTACTTCTCCTTTCTTAAATATTGGTATAATTCTGCCTTCTTTCCAATCCTCGGGCATTTCTTCTGCTTCCCATATTCTAACTACTATTAGGTTATAGATGCTTGTTAATAACTTTTCCCCTCCGTTTTTAATTAGCTCATTGAGAATTTCATCTGGGCCAGGTGTTATTTTCTGTTTCATTTTTTGGATGATGTCTAAATATTCATCATATGTTGGTATCCCTATTTCATTATTTCTAATGTCTTCCATTGCGCCTACTTCCTCTTCTGGGCTTTCTTTGCATCTATATAGTTCTGTGAAGTGTGTTTCCCATGATCTATTGTCAGTTTTATTGTCCTTTTCTTTGTTGAGCTTTTAGGTATCCAAATAGTTTGACGCTGTCGTTACTATTCTTTTCTAGGTCCTTTAACAGCTCTTCCATCCACAGTTTTTTTGTTCTTGCAACATTTATCAGCTGCTTTCTTTTGTTCTTTATATTCGTTTCGATGATGTTCTTCTTTAGTTGATATCCATTTATCTCTTGCTTGGTTTTTCTGTTTGATTTTGATTTCGCATTCTGCATCAAACCACTACATAAACATATTAAGTACAATTTTAAAGAATATTTAAAAATAATTCAAGGCAAAATATTAAAAAATAAGCCAACGGTGGCAAATTTGTACAAACAAAAAAATGCCTTTTGCGGTGGACATCAGAACTCGGCATTGGATCATTTCAAACATAAAATTCAAAAATATTTTATTAGTTTATAAGTTTCTCGAGGTAACGTTATCGAGTTTTTTAGTTTAACGATTTTTGGGTTTTTGGTATCACTCAGAAGCCAAAATATCGAAATATTTTGTAAAAAAGGGCGAAAATCACCATATTTTTTATTTTTAAACAAAAAATGAACATAAAACAAAAAATATCTCGACACGAAATGTCTAAAGAAAATGTATGCAAAATTTCAGGAGGATTGGAAAAGTAGTTTTTTGTCCACCGCCTTTGAAAACAGCAGTTTTGAGACAAACGCGTTTAAAGCTTTGACAACTTTTATTTTCAATTTCGTTTCTGTAAAATAGTAAAGTGATGCACACCGGAATATGTCTTTAAATTGCGAAGTAATTTACACAAGACAAGGGGCTAGATGTTAATCGTTTTTCACTACGCTCAAATGCGCTGGCGCGAAGCTGCTGTAGATCGAATCGAAGGTAGGGATATTCAACATGCTGTATTGCCGGTAATTTTGCTCCGATGAATCTCAAATTTTCGGAGAGTGTTCTTGAAGTTATGCACTTTCATTTAAAATAATAAAAAAAAATCGAAAATTTAAAAATTTTCGATTGCTCCGAAAAGTTCAGATGGAATTTCGTCACAACCAGCTGCTTTGTTGTTTTTTAGTTGTTTGAGTGCTTTTCGACCTTTTTTAAGGTCGGAACATTGCTTAGATGATGTATGAATTTTTGAGGAATGGTATTAGTATATCCACATCAACTAGCTCATTTATATAATATCGGGAAAGGCCAGATTTAATGCTACATTAAATCGGCTACAGATGCTTTAATTATATTTTGAGGAATAAATATTTTACCATTTAAATATTTAAGAAGTCAATAATGCAGTCGATTGTTTGTGAATGATAAAATATTGTTGATTTAATTGAATAAATTATCAATCTACATTTTTTTTTTTCAATTTATTTATATTGAGTCTGTTTCAATTGCATTCGTTATAAATATAATTATTATAGTTATTATTTTTTTGTAAAATATTATTGATTTTTTTTATTATTTTGTCAATATTATAGTATTTATTATATTTTTGTATAATTGTTTATAACTCGTATAACAATAAAACACTATTAACTATTAATAGTTTATTATTATATTTTTCTGTTTGAGTGGTTTTAATGTTTTATTGACATTTACACTTAAAGTAATGTTATTAATGCACTATTCATAAAAATTGTTGCAAATGTATTTTTTGCAGTAATAATTGAACTGTCTCATAACTCATTATTTTTGTAATTTGGTTATTGTCGTCAGCATATATCTAATAGTTCTATATGCATTAATTTTCATGAGTATTATGCTAGTACTTTAGATACTTTCTTTGTGTAACTACAAGAAAAGAGTACAGCAGAGATATCCTTTTTTTTTCTTCAAATAATATGAGACAAATCAGTCAATGGTAAGTCCAGTTCTATGACTTATACAAACTCGTCTCTATTCTGTGCTTTTCTTATTAAGGTTTAGATGTCTAGTTCTGTCCAATCCTTGATGTTACTCAGCCAGACATTTGTCTACTGCCAGGATCACGCTTTCCTTCCATTATTTATTGAAGGAAGTTATATCTCTCGTGTCTGAATATATTTATGGTCTAAGATATATTTATAAGAGTAGTTTCATACTCTTATTCTCATAAGAGATAGCTGTATGAATTCATCTAAAAAAGAGTTTATTTACAATATGTACAAGATAGATTAAAAACATTAATATAACTAAAATAACTTAAAAATACAAACCTAAAAAAGAGAATCAAGAACAATGCTATTTCTTATGAGTTTTTGACAACTATCAAATAATTTACAAAACGTCAGTCAAACTACAAACTACAATTATAGAGTCATGCCGCCTAAAACTACAAATACCCTAAATTATCGAAATGTTGTTTTATTAAAAATAAGCATAGTTTTATTTTTACATCCCCCCACCAACAGGTATGACAAACCACTTAAGTCTATGGTTGGTCACAAGGCATCAATTTTGAGATGTGAAAATAATTCATATCGTTCCTTTTGTATGCAATATCTATTTCATATAACGTATTTGAAATTCGTTTCTTTATTTGAAACGGGCCTAGTCTTATTTCATCAAGCTTTTTTCTATTTCGCTTGGATTTATTTTCCACATATGCCCAATCTCCTTCTTTAAATTCATAGAATTTTCTATTTTTGTCATACAGTTTTTTGTTATATTCATGATGTCGTACTGAATTTTTATAAGCTATTTGCTTATCTTTTGACAAATTTCTTGTTTCACAAAATTCCTCAGGAACAATCGGATCCGCTTTTCCAAAAAGCAAATATTCTGGGCTGTATCCGGTTACGGAATGATCTGTTCTATTATATTCATCTATACATTCTTCAGCTATTTTTGTCCATGCTCTACTTCTAGTTTCATTTAATTTGCATCTTATCCTATTAACTAATGTTTGATTAAGTCTTTCATTTAAACCATTTGAAAATGGGCAGTCCACTGCTGTAAAAACCAGTTGAATATTTAACTGTTTCATATTATTTCTAAATATTTTGGAATTAATTCCCGGATACTGATCTGTTAATAATGTTTTTATGGGGTGTTTATCTTGAATTTTAGAGATTAGTTTAATGAAATCATCTGTCGTCTGATTTTTTGAAGTAACTGCAAATGCATATCTGGTAAAATGATCTACAAGTAAGTGGAGGTATTTTTTTGTTGAACGATTGCCAGCAAATCCTCGTATTGTATCTAGGGACATAATCTCGAAAGGTTCTTTTGCCGGACCTAATTGTGACAAGAGACCACATTTTGGACCTACTCTTGTTTTATTTTTCCAGCAGATCTCGCATTTCTGGCAGATATCCTTTGCCAGTAAATCCAAATTCTTAATGTAGTAAAAATTCCTAATTTTGTTAATTACTTTACCAGCACAAATATGACCATAAAATTTGTGAATTTTTGTTACTCCAACTCCACTCCAAAATCCTTGGATAATATTATTTTTTTCTGGTTCTTCCTCAATTTATAGAATACATCTTGGTTGAAAATTGTTCCTATCATTTTATCTATAGCTTGTCGATTATTATTCTGGTCTTGTTTTATCTCAGTTAATGTCACTAGGTTCACTGTTTTTATAAATGTTTCTACATTTTCTATATTTTCCAAAACTGGGTTTCTAGAAAGGCAGTCTGCTTCTACATTTCCTTTTCCGGGTTCATATTTAATGTCGAAGTCAAATTGTGAAAGAAAATGAGTCATATCTCCTAATTCTTCATCTGGTCTTGTACGAAGTTCTCTTCCCTCAAGGGGCTTATGATCAGTAATAACTACAAATTTTCTTCCTATTAGCCAGTATTGCCAAAATTTTAATGCTTCTTTAATTGCCAGGCACTCTAAAAAAATTGCTTTTTTGTTTTTCTGATATTTGTTCAATTTTTTTGAAAAGTAAGCCACAGGTTTCATTTCTCCATCTTCTTGTTTTTGTTTGAGAACTGCACCAACTCCTAAAATACTAGCATCGGTATATATAATTGTAGGAGCATTTGGGTCAAAAATAGCTAGAATAGGTTCAGAGCAGAGAATACTCTTTACCTTATTAAAGGCTGCTTGGCAGTTTAAAGACCAGTGGAATTTAATATCTTTTCTAAGTAAATTATGTAATGGTTCTAATAATCTGGCTGAATCTTTTATATATTTGTGATAAAAATTGACTTTTCCCAAAAACTGTCGTATTTTTTTCCTGGTATCTGGTGCTGGAAAATTTCTGATCGATATTAAATTATCATGTAAAGGACGAACTAAATTGTTTCCCACAATGTGTCCTAAATATTTTACCTCTTTTCTTGCAAAATTACACTTTAGAAGTTTGAGCCTAAATCCCTCTTCTAAAATGGCTTCCATGAGTCTTTCAATGTGCTCTAAGTGTTCTTCAAATGATAATGAAAATATGAAAATATCGTCTATATAATTTATACAAAATGAGTCTAAATTATGTGTTCTGATAATATTACTTAAAATTCTTTGAAATATTGCTGGTGATGTTTTAAGCCCAAAAGGTAAGCATTTCCATTGCCATTGACCATCTTGTGTAACGAAGGCTGTCTTATATTTATCTTTATTCCGAACTGGAATACACCAAAAAGCAGAATTTATATCTAAAGTAGTAAAGAATTTAGCATTCCGTGTTTTGGTCAAAATCTCGTCAATTAATGGAAAAGGTTGTGGTTCGGGAACAATTAATTTGTTTAATTCACGAAAATCAATGCATAATCTTGTTTTAGATCCTTCATCTTTTTTAAGACCCAATGTAACAGGTGCTGCAAAGGGCGAAGATGATTCTTCTATTAAATTTGCTTTTAACAATTGTCCTATTTGAAATTCTATCTCTTTTTGATCCTCTATTGAGCATCTATATGGTTTCTTTGCGACAAATTTATGTTCTAAAAGTTTAATTTGAGCTTCATTATTTTGAACTTGCCCAATATCAAATTTATGTCTTGCAAAAATATTGTCATATTTATTTAGTAATATTTCTATTTTACTTTTCTGATCTGGCTGTAAATGTTCTAATTTTGCTTCAAAAAGCTCTGTGGGAATTCCTTCATTAAAGTTTATTGTATATTCAGTCATATTAATATTGTGATTAAATTTTTCAATCTTCTCTTCAATATTTTCATCTGATCTTTGATAAATTTCTAAATCAAAATCTTGTTTCATTTGAAAATTCAAAATAGAATCTAATCCAAGTAGAATATCATACTCGAAATACTCATCATTAATTACAAAAAGATTAACATTTTTCTCGATCTTATTAATTTTCATTTTTGCAATTAGTTTTCCTGTAAAATTTGTTCTGCCATTTACCGTTTTAAACATATTCCTATCTTCATGAATAACTAATCCCAACTTACCTGCTACCTTCGAATTCAGAAGAGTAACATTTGAACCTGGGTCATAGATTCCACATAATTCTCTATTATTTAGGAATACTTTTAATTTGATCAATGGCAGCAAATTCAGTTTTTTTGGTCGGTTATCGTTTCATTTAATGTCTCCTGTATAGCAATATTAGTAACATATTTAATATCATTTGATTTGTTTTTTTTGTATTGTTTTCATATCTTTTTGCTTTAAACGGCACATTGCCTCTGGGTGAAACCTCCCAGAGAATCCTTTTTTATCACAATATTGACAACTTTTTTTTTCTTCTGAAATTTGTTGAAAATTTGGTTTTGTCTGTGATTTATCTTTCTTTCTTATAACTGAACTTTCCAATTTTCGTAATTCACCTATCAATTTTTCCATTGTTGTAACGTCAGCTCTATTAATATTATTTTTTATAGGAATTGACAAATTTGTCACAATTAAATCGATTAGTATATCACTAGGAAAATCATTTTTGACATTTAGCAATAAATTTTCTTTACGAAATGCATAATCAACAAGACTACCATCTATATACTTAAAAGAATACGCTTTCCTATGGTTATGCCAACCTGTTTCACAAAAACTATCTAAAAAATTAATTTTCCATACCTCAAAACTGTTATCTAAGCCTAATGTTATTATTTTTTATTCAAACCATTCCTTTGCTATTCCATCAAGAAACAGACGTAGAATCAAAATCTTGTCTTTATCAGCATCCACTTCACATCGCGAACATTCTGATTCGAAGGTATTAAGCCATGAATTCATTGGAACATTTTTCCCATGAAAATTTCGAAGTACAAAATCATCTTTTATTTTTTTATAGTTTTTCTTTTCAACTTTAAGTATACCTGTTTTACTATTTTGGAGCAACTGGACTAATGCTGGAGATTGTTCAATCGCTTCTGTCTTCTCATACTCTGGTAATAAGGTCTGCTTTAGGTACTCATTTTGATAAAACACATCACCATCTGAATCAAAATAAATCAGTTTCAAATTATCATCTAATGCAATGGTACAGATTCGAAAGCATCCACTTGATTTCATAGACGATAAAATGTTTTTAACTTTTTTCAAACGGAATAGTTCAGAATGATCATCTTGAAGTTGATTTTCAGCAGGCAGTTTATAATAAAAAGGGGACCCTGTTGGCTGCAGCCACTTAAATTTATACACATTCTTCTCACTATCACTACAGCTTGCTTCTACAGCAATACAAATTTTCATCGATGTAATATTCATCCTTAATTTGTCCATATAACGGCTTGAAAATCTATTGTTATCACTATTTTCGCTTGGTAAGCTTAAGTTCTTGATTTATAAGAGTAATTTCATACTCTTATTCTTATAAGAGATAGCTGTATGAATTCATCTAAAAAAGAGTTTATTTACAATATGTACAAGATAGATTAAAAACATTAATATAACTAAAATAACTTAAAAATACAAACCTAAAAAAGAGAATCAAGAACAATGCTATTTCTTATGAGTTTTTGACAACTATCAAATAATTTACAAAACGTCAGTCAAACTACAAACTACAATTATAGAGTCATGCCGCCTAAAACTACAAATACCCTAAATTATCGAAATGTTGTTTTATTAAAAATAAGCATAGTTTTATTTTTACATATTTATGGTCAACGTTTTCGAGAAAGTATTTTAAGACGGCTGATTCTTTAATCTATTGTTCCCTATGCTTCCTTGAACACCGTACCGGCCATCTGGCTGCTGATACAGGTTGCGTTCATTACTGCGCAGCACACCTGTACAGGTAAATACAAAATCAGGGTGATTGATTAGTGTGATAAAGCTTAGGCCTTGTTTAGATAGTACTCCGGTCAACTTACGCATCCGAGGCTACAAAAATTACCATCATAAATGAAATTTAAAAAGTCCTCATAAATCCGACCCCTGCTAAAAATTTTACGCGGGGTCAAAGGTCACCAAATATGGTTTTTAGCGATTTTCAGCGAAACGGTAAGTTTTATCGTAAAATTAGTTCTAACAAAAAATGTAGATTAGATAATTATCTATAAAAAATGTCTTATTACTTTTTTTCCTGAGAGCCACCGTTTTTGAGATATAACGATTCAACAAGTGGTAATCGTCATAATATGCGCACACGTTTCCACAACACCTTTGAGGTAGTGTACTTAGCGCGTTTTTTTAACGTGGTTTCCCCAGTAGGCCTATTCCACGGATCTGTTATGATTCTGTTTAATTTAAAGCTATTTAATAATTGCTATTGGCAAGGGTTAAAAATGATAAAAGTTATATATAGCGGTATAAATTAAAAAAAGGGAAATTTATCAAACTGGTTCATAATTTTCTAATACTTTTGCTTCCCTTGTTCTTTTTCTCATTGTTCTTCTTCCTCTTCTTCATCGTCTAGTTCTTCTTCTTCGTCTTGTTCTTCTTCTTCTTCTTCTTGTTCATCCTGGGTGCAAGTAAATTGTCCCAATAATGACACATCGCATGGCTCCTCGATAGAATCAAATGAATCCTCAATTGTTGGTGATTCAACATTGGAGCACGACCGGTTTTGACAATTAGTGCATGCTACCGAACAAAACAGTTCAACTTTTTTGCAACCACATTTAGCGCTACATCCCTTTTTACAGTTGCAAAAAATTGTGTTCAGGAGTTTTTCCGGCGCAGGTGGGAGTAAAGTTTGAATTGGTTCTAATGAACTGTCGACTAATTTCCATCCCCAGTCTTTTGGATCTAGCTGATAACCAAGCCACACTTGAACTTGATAATATACCCGAAAAAGATGTTGATGAGCAGCCGCTGAGGTTGGAGGAAGACAAGATACCTGCACTTGTTTTTTGTTTCGAGTACTTTTAAAAAAAAACATGCATATCGAAATTTATCTAATCACATGGTTTTCTTAGGCGTTCCATGCATAGAGAGAAGAAAGCTAATTCCGTTGGAAATAACTTCTTGTGGAGTTGAATTCGTTTTTTTAAAGACTTCAGCACATTCAAGTAAATCTTGTTTTTCAAACATTTTAAAAACAGTCGTTTTACCCCTCCTGAAAAATGCAGATGTCGTATCACAGCCAGTTATTGCGTGTTAAAATAGTATATGATTTTGACATTTTGCAAAAGTAGATAAGCTTTTCGATGAATATATTTCCGATTGGTGTTGAGCTTTTCCAGGTTTAAAAAAAAAGATAGTTTTTTCGATTGGAGTTCTACCAGTGAGTAATACGAGCAAGTCTACATCTTCACCTACAACAATAGTTGTATTTGTTAAATTGAATTGCTCTATGGCTGTTTCAATTATCATTACGTCAGCATCATTATTAGCTTGTTTTACCGATATATTTTCAGCAATAAACTTATCTTTCAGCATTGAAATGAACCGAGATTTGTTGTAAGTATTTGCAAGAAATTTCTGTTGAGTGGTAGATACTGTCATAGATTGAACTGATTAAACATTTGCCTAGAAAGTTGTTTTTCATTATTATGTTCAAACCCTTCTGAGAAAAGAATAGGTAGGGTGATTAGATTAGCCGACGAACGTGGTTATTCCGACAAAACCCATCTTTACAAATTGAACTAAAGCGCATAAATAAGAATTATTATAAGTTAATACTTTGTCATATCAATTTACTATTTTTGTTGGGATTAAGCCGTAAAATTCAAATAATTTTCATTATTTTCGCGTTACATTCACTTTGTAAAGATTTTTTTGTTGGCATTGTAATATAATACAGCTTATACATTGCATCCCTCGGTAGACCGCAAGCCGTATAGTAGAAACATTATCTTATTTATAATCTTATATTATTATGTGTAATATAAGTTAAGTTGACCGATAGAATAAATTATGTTTACTTGTATTACAGCTTCAGTGATGTATATACCTGGTGTACTAATACATATTATTGTGTTTTCAATTTATCAATCAAAGGCAAAATGAAAATTAAATTAAATTTTTTTTAAATAACGAGGGCACATAAATTTAATACACCCTGTATATTGATCTGTAAATATTTATTAGAATTTAGTTTGGATGTAAGTGGATTTCTTTTTTAATGAGCTTTCCGATGAACCATTTTAAAGACTTTTGTGAATAATTAAAGTGAAAAGGACGATGTATTTAGTTTTAAAATGTTAAAAGATTGTTTATTACGGGAACTATAGAATCTACAGGTAGAGGTAATTATCATTTTCTAGAAAAATGGTTTAAAAGAAAGTTTGGAATTTTAATATCTTTGTTTCAACCCGAGTAAATGTTGTAGGGTTCCCCGAAAGTAATTAGGATGGTTGGAATAATTTTGAAAATGACTGTTTGTCGAATGGAAAAGAGAAATGTTTCTGATTCTTGGCAAGTTGGAAGGGGAAAAGTGGTTTGAATGTTGAGTGAATTTGAAAAAGAAGGCATTATGTTTTTGGCATCGCTGAGGAGCAGTTCGACGTTTTCGTGGATAAGTAGTTAGCAAGTACCAGTGGTTGTTTGATAGTGGAGAATAGTGCTGAAAAGTGGAACGAGAGACAGATCAAATTGAGACGAAATACCTCTGTGGTTCTGTATTATTGTGAGAAGGAGAGCAGAGAATTTTTGGAGTTTGTGTGAATCGAGTACTGGTCAAAAGAGGCTTTGGCTCGTTGGAGAATTGGTGCTGGTATGCTGATAGTTTTGAAGCTGGAGAACGGAGAGGGCTTTGATGAGTAGCCTTTAACATAGTCAACGAGGGAGAGCTGTTTTTGGGTCACGAGAAGACATCAGAGTGAGTGAAGAAAAAGGTCAGTCAACTTATGTGAAAGATATTTTTATGTTCGGAAACTAAAATTTTGAGTAAAAAGCATATGAATTAAAATTCCAATATTTCTAAAAGTAAATAGGAAGTATAGCTAATCTTGCGAATACATAAATTTGTTTTGTTTAGTTTGTTTTACCAAAGTCATCGGAAACAAACCGATAAATTGTTTTTTTTTAACTATAATAAATTTAAGTGGTAAAAATTTCATTCGGACATCTGTGTCCACAGGTTTTAGGTTTGATAGATTTTAGGGTATTGATTTTGATAAATAAAAGACAATTCTGTATGTTTATTTTATATTTTGCTTTATTTCTTTTTCCTATTTTATCCCGATTATGATCAACTAAGAGATACTGAAACCACGAGAGAAGATAAGTATAACGTAAGATAATTTAGACATTTTTTTAATATTATAAAAAGGCACCCTGAGATTTTTTATTCAATTTTTTATGTATGATTTGCGACAATTAAATAATTAATCAAATAAATAATAATTAATATAAAATTAATAAGAAGCAGATCATAACAATATATTATGACGATTAGAAGTCTATCAACTCTTTGAATCGTTGTTTCTCAAAAACAGTGGCTCTAAGAAAAAAAACTATTAAGATATTTTTTATAGATAATTATCTAATCTACAGTTTTTGTTTGAGCTAATTTTACGATAAAACTTCGAAACTTTACGAAACAGTTCATTAGAACCAATTCAAACTTTACTCCCACCTGCGCCGGAAAAACTCGTGACACAATTTTTTGCAACTGTAAAAAGGGATGTAGCGCTAAATGTGGTTGCAAAAAAGTTGAACTGTTTTGTACGGTAGCATGCACTAATTGTCAAAACCGGTCGTGCTCCAATGTTGAATCACCATCACCAACAATTGAGGATTCATTTGATTCTATCGAGGAGCCATGCGATGTGTCATTATTGGGACAATTTACTTGCACCTAGGATGAACAAGAAGAAGAACTAGAAGATAAAGAAGAGGAAGAAGAACAATGAGAAGAAGAACAAGGGAAGCAAAAGTATTAGAAAATTATGAACCAGTTTGATAAATTTCCCTTTTTTTTTTAATTTATACCGCTATAATATATAACTTTTATCAGTTTTAACCCTTGCCAATATCAATTATTAAATAGCTTTAAATTAAACAGAATCATAACAAATCCGTGGAATAGGCCTACTGGGGAAACCACGTTAAAAAAACGCGCTAAGTACACTACCCCCAAGGTGGTGTGGAAACGTGTGCGCATATTATGACGATTACCACTTTTTGAATCGTTATATCTCAAAAACGGTGGCTCTCAGGAAAAAAAGTAATAAGACATTTTTTATAGATAATTATCTAATCTACATTTTTTGTTAGGCCTAATTTTACAATAAAACTTACCGTTTCGCTGAAATTCGCTAAAAACCATATTTGGTGACCTTTGACCCCGCGTAAAATTTTTAGCAGGGGTCGGATTTATGAGGACTTTTTAAATTTCATTTATGATGGTATTTTGAACAATCCTGCCAATTTTCAGCTTGATGGTAATTATTGTAGCCTCACTCCTATTTTTGAGTCTAAATAGACCGGTCTATAGGGCGGTTTGCCAACGTAAACGTCGCGATTAATCTGTTTAAACGCTGGTAAACCGCGTAAAACTCGCGGTTGCATTAGTTGCATATGTACGATGATGAGCGGTTGCATTTGTTTCTATGTTAACTTGAACCGCGGCGGTTGGGTTTTTCAGGTAAACCGCGACGTCGACGTTGGCAAACCGCCTGCATATAAACAAGCCCTTAGTAGATCCGCTATAGTAATAGATAGCAATAAAAGTTATTAACAAAAATTTTAGCCACCTTTGAGCTTCATATTACAAAATTAGTTAGAATGTTACAGGGTGTTCGATAACACAGTGGCAGACCAAACTTATGTTTTTTTAAATGGAACACCCTATATTTTATTTTAAATTCGAAATCTTCTTAACTTCCCCATCACAAAAATATAAAGGTTTGTTATGTTATACAGGGTATTTACAAAGTTATAACCAATGTTCTATGAAAATCGTAATAAGTTCAGCTCCCCTTATAAATAAAAATAAGCACAACAGCAATGGTTTATTGGTGCCATATTTTTTTGTTGATTGTCAAAATTTATAAAAATGGTTGTTATTCCTAATTTTCTTTATATCGAATACAGGGTGAGTCAAAACGCAAGTAGGTATGGTCGAAGCGAAGATCGGTGGGATATGTGCATTTTATCAATGAAATTCGATATTTTTAAGATATTCCAGAAGCCGCTACAGATAAAATGTTTTAACAACCTATTAATCATTCAGAATTACTCGACGGATATTAGTACAGTTAAAATAATTAAGGCGATAACCGGTTTTTTTTTACTTTAATGACAAAAAGGGCAAGCCCATTAGCAGAACCCAATTAAAAATTATTTTGCACATCATATTTGAAACATTATTTGGTTGAAAAATCTCATTTTTGTTGGCAAAAAAGATATATTAATTTGTTTGGATTAAATAATTACAGTTGTGTTTATCTTAAAAAGGATATGTTACTATCAACATTTACACAGTGTTGCCAAACTGCATTTTGTTATTTTGGTTGTAAATTTTTTCCACGGATCTCCGATGGTACGTACATTATTTTCTCAGTAATTTTAAGTAGAACACCCTAATTAATAACTTGCTCTGAATAATGAAAATATCTCGAAAACTAACAAATTTACACATAAGGAATATTATACAAAAATTAAAATACGGTAAGTACTTTTCGATAGTGATATAAAATACAGGGTGTTCCATTTAAAATTTCTTAGAAATGAATGTACTTGCCTTTTGACTCACCCTGTATTCGATATAAAGAAAATTCTTAAAAAGTATCAACAATTCTTAAAAATTTTCACAATCAACAAAAAAATATAGCACCAATAAACCATTGCTGTTGTGCTTATTTTTATTTATACAGGGTGCTGAACTTGTTATCATTTTCATAGAAAATTGGTTATAACTTTGTAAAAGCCCTATATAACATAACAAACCTTTATATTTTTGTGATGGGGAAGTTAAGAGGATTTCGAATATAAAATAAAATAGGGGGTGTTCTATTTTAAAAAAAACATAAGTTTGGTCTGTCACTATGTTATCGAGCACCCCCTGTAACATTCTAACTCATTTTGTAATGTGAAGCTCAAAGTTGGCTAGAATTTTTGTTATTAACTTTTATTGCTATCTATTACTATAGCGGATCTACTGAGCTTTATCACAGTAATCAATCACCCTGTATATTAAATTTAAAATTATTTTTTTTTATCATTACTTTTTAAACCACAGAAATGGCTGGCAATTATAATTCTTATTTCTAATAATGTTTAAAAAGTAATGACAAAAAAATATTTCGTCTTAAAATAATTTTAAATTCGATATATTTATCTGTACAAGTGTGCTACGCAGTAATATACGCAACCTGTATGCCAGATCGCTGGTACGGTGTTCGAGGAAGCGTAGGGAATAATACACTGACCGGCACAAAAAACGGCCACCCCACAAAATTAGTCATTTTTGATGTCTCGAATTTCCTAAATCTATTGTCCGATTTAAGTGATTTTTTTAAAATGTTATAGCCTTATTCTTTAACAATATCGCTGTAATAATATTGTTGCTAGACAGGTAAACTATCATTGTATACCGGGTGTATCAATTAAACTCTGTTTTTTTCTCAAACTTCACCACACCCTGTGGAATATTCTAGCATTTATAGAATACTGAAATTAAAACCCAACTATAGCCTCAGCTTTTCTTAACATTCTGTTTTTGATTCATTGGCATATGTTGGATAATAAAAAAGTTAGGTAATTTAACAACTGGCCATGTTCTTCATCAATACAGGGTGTTTATAAATAAGTGCGACAAACTTTAAGGGGTAATTGCATGGAAAAATAATGACCGTTTGCTTTATAAACATATGTCCTCAAATGCTTCGTTTCCGAGATACGAGATGTTGCATTTTTTATTACAAACTGACGATTTTTTTATTGCCCTAAAACCAGTTGAGATATGCAAATGAAATTTGGTAGGTTTTAAGAGACAGTTATTGCACATTTTTTGACATGCAATTGAGAATTTTATATTCTCCATTGGCGCGCATACGGGTAATATGACGGGTAATATTACCCGCATGTACGTCAATGGTGACTGTAAAATTTTTAATTGCATGTCAAAACAAGTAATTGGACTTCGCAAGTCCTGGGTTTTCACCCAAAGTAATCGACAGTAGAACAGGCAGTCGATATTTGAACGCTTCGTGTAACTTTGCGTCGGTGGATCGATATACGATTTTACTAATTTTGAGTCATTTTTACTAAACTTTGGGTCATCATTGTTTAAACAGAAATAACTTCAAAACCGAAACTAAAGATTCAAACTCAACTTTTCAATACGCTTCGATTGATGTGTTACATGTAATATTTTTGCGACTATAACGTCACTTCTGGGTAGAACTACTTAACCGGAAATGATATAAAAACCAAAATTTTACATTTGTTCTCATCTTGCTAAGGCACCTCGAATGATTGTCGCTTATACTATTTCGGTGACTTTTAAACGGTACTTACGGTGGCAACTCTAAAACCGGAAGTCCAATGTCAAATTTCTCATCTTTAATACCATCCTTGAGTTATAAGCTTTCATTCGACACCTCATTTGTCATTCTATCTGTAATAATAACGGAGGAAAAAGACAGACGGGCAGACAGGCATGAAACCGAAAGTATATATTTGTTCTCTTCTTGCGAAGTCAAATAATATATCACTTGTATTATTCCGGTTACCAAGTTTCTCACATTTATACCATCCTTGGATTCTAAGCTTTCTTTCGACACCTCAAGTTGTCATTCTGCCTGGTATAGTGGAGGACTTATATTCGCGGTCGGACGGACAGGCTGACAGACAGCCTAGGTCAAATTTCTCACCTTTAGTACCATCCTTGGATTATAAGCTTTCATTTGACATCTCATTTGTCATTCTACCTGGTAAAATGACGAAGGAGTTATATTCGCGGTCGGACGGACAGACAGCCTAGGTAAAATTTCTGACCTTTATTACCATCCTTGGATTATAAGCTTTCATTTGACACCTCATTTATCATTCTACCTGGTAAAATGACGGACGAGTTATATTCTCGGTCGGACGGACAGACAGCCTTATTTGTCATTCTACCTGATACAATGACGTAGGAGTTATATTCGCAGTCGGACAGACAGACAGCCTAGGTCGAATTTTTCACCTTTATTACCATCTTTTGATTATAAGCTTTCATTTGACAAATTATTTACATTCTACCTAATACAATGACGTAGGAGTTATATTCGCGGTCGGACAGACCGACAGACAGTCTAGGTAAAATTTCCTACCTTTAGTACCATCCTTGGATTATAAGCTTTCATTTGACACCTCATTTGTCATTCTAGCTGGTATAAGGACGGAGGAGTTATATTCGCGGTCGGACAGACCGACGATCAGACAGCCTAGGTAAAATTGCTCACCTTTAGTACCATCCTTGCATTATAAGCTTTCATTTGACACCTCATTTGTCATTCTAGCTGGTATAAGGACGGAGGAGTTATATTCGCGGTTGACAGACCGACGGTCAGACAGCCTAGGTAAAATTTCTCACCTTTAGTACCATCCTCAGATTATAAGCTTTCATTTGACACCTCATTTGTCATTCTAGCTGGTATAAGGACGGAGGAGTTATATTCGCGGTCGGACACACCGTCGCGTCGGTCAGACAGCCTAGGTAAAATTTCTCACCTTTAGTACCATCCTCAGATTATAATCTTTCATTTGACACCTCATTTGTCATTCTAGCTGGTGTAAGGACAGAGGAGTTATATTCGCGGTCGGACAGACCGACGGACAGACAGCCTAGGTAAAATTTCTCACCTTTAGTACCATCCTTGGATTATAAGCTTTTATTTGACACCTCATTTGTCATTCTAGCTGGTATATTGACGGAAGAGTTGTGATTACAGACAGACGGACGTGGATAATTCAAAGTT
Organism: Diabrotica virgifera virgifera; assembly: GCF_917563875.1. Lineage (NCBI taxonomy): Eukaryota > Metazoa > Arthropoda > Insecta > Coleoptera > Chrysomelidae > Diabrotica > Diabrotica virgifera. The sequence continues at coordinate 80,147,155 of NC_065452.1, read as the reverse complement.
TTCACATTTTTTCAAAATTGGGTGAAAACAAAATGCGCAATAACAACCTCTTAAAACCTACCAAATTTCATTTGCATATCTCAGCCGGTTTTTAGAGACATAAATAAATTGCCAGTTTGTAAGAAAAAATTCAACATCCCGTATCTGGGAAAGCATTTGCAGACGTATGTTTATAAAGCAAACGGTCATTATTTTTTCATGCAAAATTACCCCTTAAAGTTTGTCGCACTTATTTAGAAACATCCTGTATTGATGAAAAACATGGCTAGTTGTTAAAGTACCTAACTTTTTTATTATTCAACATAAACGAATGAATCAAAATACAAAATGTTAAGACAACCTGAGGCTATAGTTGGGTTTTAATTTCAGTATTTTTTAAATATTCCACAAGGTCACGCGAATTTTGAGAAAAAATCACAATTTGTTTGGAACACCCGGTATACAATGACAATTTACCTGTCTAGCAACAATATGATTACAGCATATTGTTAAGGAATAACTCTATAAAATATTTAAAAAATCACTTAAATCGGACAAAAGGTTTAGGAAATTCAAGACATAAAAAATTACCCATTTTGTGGGGTGGCTGATTTTTGTGTCGGTCAGTGTATATTAAAGAACCAGTTGTCTTAAAATACTTGTTTTTGCGACGTTGCTAGGTCCAATATCTCCAAGATACGATGTTTTCCGTTTTTTAAATAAGTTCCACAAGTTCATGATTTCTATTCTAACGTATTAAAACTTCTTCTTTTCTAACATGGTCAGTCCATGGAATTTTTAGAATGCGGCGGAATATACATAATCTCAAAGTTTTATGAGTAGATTTCATCATGCGATTTCATAGAGTTAGATCAAGATCTTGATTGGTGAAAAATGTTTCATTTTTAGAAATGCGTTTCTGGCCTGTTTTCTGATTCTATATTTTTCTTCTTGTTCTGATCCTAAGGTCTCATGTATCCAGATATTTAAACTTTTCAACTTGTTCAATTAGTTTATCATTTACTAATATGTACTTATATGTTTGGAGTATTTATTCTTTTTGGTGATTAGCATTGTTTTTGTTTTCTTTGCATTCATCTTAAGACCATCTTTTTCACCCTCGCTTACTACTTTGTTCAGCAGATTTTGTAGTTTTGGATTTTTATGGTATTATTATGGAGCACATTATCAACTTAGCGCTAACGGACATAGACGAGGGAATACTTATAAACGGAGAACGATTGAACAACATAAGATACGCTGATGATACTGTCATTTTTGCAGACAGTCTTGAAGGTCTGCAGACACTTGTCTCCAGGGTGGCAGAAGTAAGTAGCAGGTTTGGGCTTGATTTTAACATAAAAAAAACCAAATACATTGTTATAAGCAAAAATAGGATACCACCTGGTCAATTACTAGTTAACCAACAACCTATAACACAAATTACCAACTTTTGTTATTTGGGTGCAAACTTAAATGAACAGTGGGACCAATCGACGGAAATTAAGATAAGGATCGAGAAGGCAAGATCAGCTTTCGTCAAAATGAAAAAAATCTTCAACAGCCACGATATAAAATTGGAAATAAAAGTTCGTTTACTAAAATGCTACGTATTCTCCGTTCTTTTATATGGCGTGGAGTCATGGACCTTAACGAAGCATCACTGAAGAGACTCGAAGCATTTGAGATGTGGTGCTATAGACGCATGTTGAGGATTTCCTGGATAGACAGAGTTACCACCAACGAAGAAGTTCTACATAGAATGGGTAAAGAGCGCGAACTAGTCGTAACCATAAAACGTCGCAAACTGAAATACATGGGCCATATAATGCGCAATGAACAACGATATGACCTACTTCGGACCATACTTCAAGGTAAAGTGCATGGGAAAAGAGATCCAGGACGAAGAAGAATATCCTGGCTGCATAACCTGCGAAAATGGTTTAACTTAACCACTACCGGACTTTTCAGGGCAGCAGTCAACAAAGTCAGAATAGCCATGTTAGTGTCCAACATCCGTAACGGATAGGCACCATAAGAAGAAGATGGTATTATGTTTATATCATTGGGATTGATGTTGTTTCTTTTGTAAACATTGTATTAGTTAAATTAAAGACATCTTATGTTTCATTTCAATTCAGAGATGATCCACCATCCCTATACGTCCGTTTCGGTCTCTCCAGACCTCTTCAGTAGGGCTACATGGAAACCTCTGAAGCGAAATGAAACCAAGCTACCTATTTAAGCAGATTTTCAAAAATAATTCTGCTTATCGGACACTGTAGCGGTAGCGAAATCTATTAAAATAAATGAGAAGTCCCAGATTTAAACAATAAATCTGAAACTTCTCTTGGTATGAATTAAGGATGTTACCAGAAAGTGGTTCCAAGAGAATTTTCAAATTAATTTTTTAGATCTGGGACTTCTCATTTATCTTTAATAGATGTCACTTCGCTACCCTTTGCTTAACCTTTGTCGAGCCAGTCGAGCGGTATAATTTTACATCGGTAACAGACGGCATAGGTACAATTATTGTACCTGTTATACATTTTCGTAAAAAATCCTTAATCTAAAGGGAAATATTTGTTCGTTTTAAGATAATATTATTTAATATCTACTAGCATAACCGGTTAAAAAATTTGTGCTATTGCAATAAATAAATAATAATATTCGTTAATTTGTTCTTTTACGGATTTACAAACAAAGATTAGAAGGCGCTTTTAAGTGACCCTTCTTATCTATCGTAAATTATTGAAATTACTGTAACAATAAATCCGGAAATAGTGCAGACATTCCGACAAAAGAGGTATACATAGAATCAACAAAGAAAACTTGTATGAGATGTGGAATATGGAGTCTCTGCCACTAAGGGTCGATTCTCACTATACCTCCCGTTTACTTTCCATACCCATTCCATACACCTCCCATTAAAATTCGATTCTCACTATACGTTCCGTTTACTTCCCATACTCGTTCCATACACCTCCCATTATTTTAACTACCATTCTCATTAGACGTCGCGTTTACTTTCCGTCGCGCGTCGTTTAAATATTGTATTTTGTTCCAGTTTGGTAACATTTTACACAGTGACGTGGGAGGGAGTTCATATGACATAAACGATGCTTTTGTATTTACTAAATCGTTGTGTCAGAATAACAAGGTTCTAACTGCCTCAGGTGCCATTTTTAGTTTCTGTTTAAAGTTTCTATGTTATATATTTATTTTACTATTTTCGCCACTTTTATGTGTTAACAATGTAAATTTTTAAAAAAATTCATATATTTTTATTAACAGTAAAAGGTTACTTCAATAGTTAATACAAAGGAGTTCTGATTTGAGAAATGAATTAAACTTATTTAATCAAGTTCTATTTTCCACACATACCTTTGTTTAACAATTAGTATACAATAAAACAACTTCTAGTTGTTTAATAAAGTCTTATTATTAACTTATAAACACTTTTAGTTCTTGCAGATAGGACCTTGTGTACTTAGTTGACTGTTTTTTATGTCAGTTAGAAGCTTGTTAACTTATCAACATTTAAAATTCTCTGAGATAGAACCCTGTAACTTACGTATTTCAGCCACCTGTTAATAGATGTCGGTGCTAGGATCATATTAAGGTAAAGAACATAAAATAGAACAAAGTTACATAAAAATCTCAATTTTAAAAAATTTGCAGATAGAACCTTGTTATTCTAACACAACGAAATGGGACCACTTGATTTGACACTATGCTACAGCAATATAGCGGCGGCCAGGTTTTTATAAGGAATATATGTTATTAATTAATTATTAAACTTATCAATTGTATAATATATTTATATCAGCATCCAACCAATTCACGTCCACTGCTGGACATAGGGCTCCCCCAATTGTTTCCAAACTTCACGGTTTTGTGCTGATTGTTGCCAGTTTTTACTAATCCGCCTGATATCTGTCCATCGTGTAGGCGGCCTTCCTCTAGTGCGTTTATCTTCTCTTGGTCTCCACTCCATCAGCTTTCGTGTCCATCTTGAATATTTCAGCCTGGTGACGCGACGTGTCCTGCCCAGTTATATTTGAGCCTAATATATTTATATAATATAATATAATTTTATACTTATATATTTTATATAGAACAGAATATACTATCAAAGAGTTGTGAAACCGATCCCATCTAGTTCACCGCATGTCATATCCACTCTCTCCCATATCACTGCATTTATATGTACTAAGTTTTTGACAGCAATACGCGTATTTTTTTCTGGTCTGATAAAACGTGGACTGAAGAAAATTTAATATTATATTGGATTGAAACAATGATCTTCTTCTTCTTCCTTCTCATTATAAGCAATTCTGCTTGTTCATTGGCGGATACCTCTATGGAAGATTGTTTATCCATCTTTTGCGCGGTCGGCCGATACTTCTTCTACCGATTGGTGATTTATCTCTTGTTATTTTCACCACACGTGTCTCCCCATTCTGGTTATGCGGTTATTCCATCCTTTTTTTTTTCTATTTAGTGTCCATCCGTTTATACACTGTACGTTACATTGTCTTATAATATCTTCACTCCTCTTTCGATCTCTCAGCGTATTTCCTGTAATTCTTCTCAGTACTCTCATCTCTGCCGGTTCCAGTAGTCTTTGTGTTGTAGCTGTATCGGGTCTGATGCATATTTATGTCATTATTGTTCTTACTCTGGGTTTATAAATTCTTGACTTCATCTCAGTGTTAATGTCGGTTTCGCCATATAGTGTTATTAAGGCATCCTGCCAGTGTATTTACTTTTTGTACTTGATTTCTCACTTCTTTGTCCAGGTCTCTGTGACTTGACAATGTAATCCCAAGATATTTTACTTCAGTACTGATACCATCAATTTCTATTTAATGGTTCTTTACTGATTACTATTGTTTTAGTTTTCTGAGAGAACTAAAATGATGAAAACTAAAACAATAGTAATCAGTAAAGAACCAATCAGTATTAAACAAGTAATGGAAATAAAATACCTTGGAACTACATTGTCGAGCTACTGAGACCTAGACAAAGAAGTGAGAAATCAAGTACAAAATGCAACTAGACTGGTAGGGTGTCTTAATAACACTATATGGCGAAACCGACATATTAACACTGCGATGAAGTCAATAATTTATAAAGCCAGTGTACAACCAATAATGACATATTGCATCAGAAACAAGACCCTATACAGTATACAGACACAACACAAAGACTACTGGAAAGGAGGCTACTAGAGATGAGAGTACTGAGAAGAATTACAGGAAATATGTTGAGAGATCGAAAGAGGAGTAAGGGCATTAGAAGAATGTGTAACGTACAATGTATAAACAAATGGACATTAAATAGAAGAAAAAATAACAACCACATAGCAGAATAGAGGGACACGTGTGGTCAAAATAACAAGAAATAAATCACCAATTGGTAGAAGAAGTATCGGCCGACCAAGCAAAAGATGGAGTGACAATCTTCCATACAGGTTATTAATCTGCCAATGACCAAGCAGAATTGCTTAGAAAGAGGAATAAGAAGATATTGGATGAAGAAAATATTTTTTTCCTTGGCAACAGTCTGCCAAAAATTATGTTGTCTTTAAATGTATTATCACTAAATTTTTTTAGTTTCAAAATTATAAAGGCACGCCAAACGAGTTCTATAAATTTTTTGTCGTTCAAATTTATCTAAGCAACTTCGACTGAACCACTATGTAAATATATTCCCCCTATCCATACCCTACCCTACCTGACAAGTCACACCTTGTCGCAGAAAAAAATACGTGACTGAACCGCAAGGTAATAGCAATATTCACACTATACATAGGGTATCCGAGACGCGGTCGAAAAATACGTGGCCGATATTGAACGCAAGGCTTCTGGAATGGTAGGTAAACGTAACGGTAAGTGGGCATATATATTATATATACTATATGATTTGTATTTAATAATATTTTATGGAAACGGAATGCCACGGATATGGAAAGTAAACGGAAGGTATAGTGAGAATCGACCTTAATACGTGCAGCAATGTCTCGTGATCGTTTCAAGACCATGCTAAAATTTATAAGATTTGACAACGAAAATACCCGCCAATAACGCAAAACAGCTGATAAGGCTGCACTCATACGAGATATCTGGACAATGCTGAATAAAACCGTGCAACAAGTGTACAAACCATCCCAATACATAACCATAGATGAACAATAATTGTTTCTATTTAGAGGCCGCACAAAATTTACACAATATATATCTTCCAAACCCACTAAACATGGTATTTTGGGTTTGTAATGCATTAAAATACCTTATCCCATACAAATTTGCCTTTATATTTGAAAAACAGCATATTTATGGTTCCCGGCAAGTTAACGTTGGCGAACGAACAGTTTTTAATCTGGTCACGTCTTATAAAGATTCTGGGCGAAATGTTACCACAGATAACTTTTAACCAGTTTTTAACTAGCTAAAATCTAGAATTCATGTCATATATGACGTTAGCTGCTCTTTTAGAAAAAATAAGAGATTTCTACTCACCAATGTGAAAGTAAGTTAGAAAAGAGCTACATATTTTTTCCACAAATCTTGCATACAATCATGATCCTATTGTATGATCTTATTTGCTAAAGAGCAGTAGTGTTACTCTCGTCCATGCATATAACAGGACAAGTAGCCGGAAATGATTGAGTATTAGAGTAAAATTAAAGGGGGTTGATACCATGGATAAAATGCTGGGTGAGTATAAAATCACACGTCTAATATTTCTTAGGCTCTTGGCCTTTTTTTATAATATGATTGACGTCACTGGTTTAGCATCCTACATTATATCGAGAGCACAATCCATTACAAAAAAAAAGGACCAACGACGCAAGAAGTGTTTGAAGGATCTTTCTAAAGATCTTTGTCTTGCTGTAGATACTTCTCCTCAAGTATCTCTCGGCATTCGTGGATCTACTCCAGACTCCAGTCGGTATATTGTGATTGCGCGCAGCGGTCAAATACCTCCTGGGGTACTCTACACTCTAATACCCGAAAGTTAGGTTTGGACCGAAGGGTTAGGTCTTCCTCCTTTGAAAATTGTACTGTATAATATATAATATATATAATATATTAATTTTTTAATTAATTAATTTTTTAAAATTAGCAAAATTTCCGTTCAAAACGAATAAGAAGTAAATAAAACTTGAAGTAAATAAGACACCCTGTTGAGAACCCTGACCGCTGCGCGCAATTGCAATCTGCCCACTCCAGTAACCTGGAGTTGCCATGTTTGTCAAAACGAAAGGAAAAACAACCTAAAACAAGAAAGAGTTGTGTAGTATGTTTTCTACCTTTGTGTTGTGTGACGAAAATTCTGTTTCCGACATCTATGTATTGCGAAAATCCACACTACCATTCATTTTTGTATTTTGATTCAAATAAACTATCACTTAAATACAACGTGTATTGATTTTTTATAACATTTATTAAAAAAAATACAAGGTACAAATGTACCTATGCCGTCGTTTATGGGGGTAGGAACAATTTAAGCCCCCTGCTGCGAACTGAATAAAGATTTCTTTGTTATATTTGGCTCACATAATCTACTGGATAAATGTAGAGATGTCACAAAAGTTCAAGTCTCTATCTCGTTAACAAAAAAAGTTATTACAATTTGAAAACTCAGAAGTTACAATTGTACCTATGTCGCCCGACGAAGGTTAGGCAGCTTGGTTTCGTTTCGATTCAGAGGTGTCCATGTAGCCCTACTGAAGAGTTTTGGAGAGACCGAAACGGACTTATAGGGATGGTGGATCATCTCTGAACTGGAATGAAACATAAGCTGTTTTTAATTTTTCATTTTACTCATATTTTGAGTACACGCAATCAACTTTCGTTGGAATTTTTGCCTAGCCGAATAGACGCAATGTGACTGCATATTGTAGAGTCCCTTTCGTCTCCTTTATTTGTCGGCTCCTTGTCTTATAAAATTGTAAAAGACAGAGATTAAGGATGTTACCAGAAAGTGGTTCCAAGAAAATTTTCAGATTTATTGTTTAGATCTGGGACTTCTCATTGTATTAATTTTTCGTGCTCGACTTTATCAAACGACATTTTTGTATGAGCACAATTATTTATTTATTTATTTAGGGTATGGCTATATCACAGTTTTTGTATATAAATAAAGATAACAATACATTATAAATAATTAATTGTTATAAACTAAAATTTAGTCGGTAAATATATTCAATCGACTCACTGGTCGCCACTAAAAAATCGGACTGATTACCACCGTACGATCTGATGGGGCATTTCTCCACCAAATGCTTAATCATTTGTCTTTCAGCACCGCAATCGCAATTTGGAGAAGGTATTTCCCCATCTAAAAAGTGAATCAGAGCACCTAGCACAGTTGGTTCTAATTCTGTTTAGTATCGTCCAGATCCGTCTTGGTTGATTGAAACCCTCTGGCTTGCTTGTAATACATGGCATATTCCGGATGTTAGGTGGAGAATTCTTCTCCCAATCATCTTGCAAACGGTCGGTTATTTCGAAATTCCTTTCAATTAGTATCCTTGCAGAATCCAGAGGGATTTTCTTGAACGAAGCCTACTTATGTCTCTGTCGTTAATACCAACGTGAGAGCGGAGCACAGGATCAGCGTTAATTTTTCTATACTCCCTGACAAGGGCATGTTCTCAACGGATGTGTGAGGGGGCTCTGTGGCTTAGTGCTGGTAGCCAATACGTTGGCGTGGCCTTGATTGTACCTGATATAATACGCAAAGTCTGGTTTAGTTGGGCATCAACACGTTTGGTGTGTGGACTGTTGAGCCATACCGGTGCACAGTACTCTGCAATGGGATACACGAGTCCCAGTCGACAAGTGTAGTCGCTGAGAAACCCCATGTGGTACCGCATAACTTTTGTAGAATATTTTTTCGTGTTCTAAGTTTTGCAGTCGTCTTTGTAAGATGTTCTTTAAAGCTTAGCGTTCTATCGAGTGTCACACCTAGATATTTTAGGTATTTAGTATGATTAAGGAGTCTTCAAAGTGGATTTTTAATTGATAAATTAGCTAATCGGTTGTTTAAATGAGAGCATGATACTTCCATCTTGGAGGTATTGGGCTGTAATCTCCAGTGACGGAAATATCTCCCGAGGGTAACCAGGTCGTTTGTTAATATTTGCTCAGTAGTCCCCAATTCTTCATGGCTCGTAGCAAGTGCCCAGTCATCTGCATATCCGAACTTCTTTGATGTGGTTTCAGGCATGTCTGCTATATAAAGGCTAAAGAGTAGAGGGGCCAGTACCGATCCTTGCAGCAGATCATTGTTCAGTTTCATTTGGGTACTGGTCTTATCGCCCATGATGACTTGAAAACTTCTATTGCATAGCATTGTATTAATGACATCAGTAATCTTTCTGCATGGAATTGCTCGCATTAATTTATATATTACTTATCTTATATGAGCACAATAAAACTAAACAAGGCCTCCCGTTCTCAAATTTTGTTATGAATATAAATATTTAACCTCTTCATTGCTTGAATGGTGTTTTAGATTTTGCTTGCCTTCAACATACTTCTAAATATTTCAAGTGCCGATCGGAACCATTGGTTTATTTTTAGGGTTTTCCACTTTCAGGTTTCAGGTTATTTGTTAATAACTTTTACTAAAACTATCTTAGAACTTTAGTGTTTCGCCCAAAGTTGGGTATTGGCGTACTTACAAACCTTCAAAATTTGAGACCGATCCATTAATTAGTTTAAGAGTTATTCTATTTGTTTATCCCAGAGACCTTTATTTTGCAATAAGATAAGACCTAAAATAAGGAAGATAGGGAAATTCTGAGTATGCCAAATGAAAGTAGAAGAGGGATAGTATCAAAATGTATTAAAAAAAGATAAAAAATTATTAATACAGGGTGATTGATTAGTAGGGTAAAGCTCAATAGCTCCGCTATAGTAATAGATAACAATAAAAGTTAATAACAAAAATTTTAGCCACCTTTGAGCTTCACATTACAAAATTAGTTAGAATGTTACAGGGTGTTCGATAACACAGTGGCAGACCAAACTTATGTTTTTTTAAATGGAACACCCTATATTTTATTTTAAATTCGAAATCCTGTTAACTTCTCCATCACAAAAATATAAAGGTTTGTTATGTTATACAGGGTATTTACAAAGTTATAACCAATTTTATATGAAAATCGTAACAAGTTCAACTCCCTGTATAAATAAAAATAAGCAAAACAACAAGGGTTTATTAATGCCATATTTTTTAACGTATTGTCAAAATTTTCAAGACTGGTCGATATTGCTAATTTTCTTTATATCAAATACAGGGTGAGTCAAAACGCAAGTACATTATTTTCTCAGTAATTTTAAATGGAACACCCTGTATTTTATATCACTATTGAAAAGTACCATTACCGTACTTTAATTTTTACATAACATTCCCTATGGCTAAATTTATTAGTTTTCTAGATATTTTCATTTTTCAATGGACCAGTAGCGTGGCCACCCAAATCACCAGAATTTAATAAACTGGACTGATTTTTTTGGGGTTACGTTAATAATGAAGTTTATAAAATACCTCCAACAACAAGGGATGAGATGAAAAATAGAATACAAAGTGCATTTCGATATGTTAATTTACAAATGCTCCGTAGAGTAAGTAGCTCATTCAATGATCGTTTTTAGGTGTACATAAATGTGTTAGGAGATAATTTTGAACACCTTATGTAATTAAATATTAAAAATATTTTATTAAAAGTAGCTTCTAATTTTTTCAAACATGTTTTTTTACAAAATGTATTACTGATAAAATATGTTTCGTTCTTTATTTGTTACATTGTTACATTTACATACAAAAGTATTGTTTTAATTGTCTTCACAAAATATTGTATTTTGTGTTTGTGTGTTTTTTTGTAAAATTTATTACTAATTTTCTTTGTTTATTTGTTGCATTTACATAAAAAGATAGTTTTTAATTGTTTCAAAAATGTTGCATGTAGTGGTTGTGTTTTTGTTTGTAAAATGTATTACTAATAAATTATTTTTATTTCTTTATTTGCTACAGTGTTACATTGATTACCGGATTAATAATCGGTAATCTTCAATTGTCAGTTCATTCATGGCTTAATTAAAATTTAAATAAATTTAAACACCTAAAATAATTTGCTCTGAAAAATGAAAATATCTCGAAAACTAATAAATTTGGGCATAGGGAATGTTATATAAAAATTAAAGTACGTTAATGTTACTTTTCAATAATGATATAAAATACAGGGTGTTCCATTTAACATTACTGAGAAAATAATGTACTTGCGTTTTGACTCACCCTGTGTTTGATATAAAGAAAATTAGCAATATCAATAATTCTTAAAAATTTTGACAATAAATAAAAAATATGGCATTAATAAACCATTGCTGTTGTGCTTATTTTTATTTATACAGGGAGTTGAACTTGTTACGATTTTCATACAAAATTGGTTATAACTTTGTAAATACCCTGTATAACATTACAAACCTTTATATTTATGTGATGGAGAAGTTAACAGGATTTCGAATATAAAATAAAATATAGGGTGTTCCATTTAAAAAAACATAAGTTAGGTCTGCCACTGTGTTATCGAACACCCTGTAACATTCTAACTAATTTTGTAATGTGAAGCTCAAAGGTGGCTTAAATTTTTGTTATGAACTTGTATGGCTATCTATTACTACAGCGGAGCTATTGAGCTTTAACCTACTAATCAATCACCCTGTATAGTCAAAAATCCTAATGCCAAATTTTTTAAATTTTGTAGTTTATAAATATTTAGAATATCTTTAAAAATGTTTGCCGTAGAAACAATCTTTTTATATAATCGAAAAGATAGTATTTTAACACGAATTTTCAAATAAAAAAAATAGCCTGGGTTCATCTGGGACAAAGTTAGCCATATGTTTTTTTTTAATTCACAGCTATTTGTTTATAATAATTAAGGAATCTCATTAATGCCATTTTAAACAATGGGATTTGTATTTTTTCTTCAAAAATTTGTACAAACATTGTACCTTCACAGCACCCTCTACGATTTTTCAAAAATGTAGTTCAAACGATTACTAGGGGCAACCTACAAATCCACCGAGTTAAAATACCAGACAAGCAATTTCAAACGAATATAATTTTATATATCTCTGGATCAACTCAATGGATTTTGATCTTTATTTTTTTAATTTGTATGTAATTTCTACGTACATTACAAATATGTAATGTGTTTATAATTTTATTAATTAATAAACAGTCTAATTTGTTTAAACAATTCTTGAAAAAATATTTTTTTTTTACAAAAATCTATTTTTTTAATCATAGTATCATTAATGATCATAGAAAAAGTTAAAGTACACTTTAATAAATAAATGATTTTTATTAGATAAATATTTATTGAAGATAATTTATTTATTAAAGTATACCTTAACTTTTTCTATGATTAATAACGATAGTATGATTAAAATCATGGATTTTTGGGAAAAAATTATTTTTTTTCAAAAATTGTTTAAACAAATTAGACTGTTTATTAATTAATAAATGTCTAGACAAATTGTATATTTGTAATGTACAGAAAATTACATACAAATTAAAAAAAGAACGATCAAAATATCTTCAGTAGATCCCGAGATATAGAAAATGATATTTGTAGTTTTAAGTTGCCTTTTCTAGTTTTTGAACTCGTGCATTTGTCGGCTCCCAGCTCCCCCTTCACTTACCACGACTAGTCACCAATTGAACTACATTTTTAAAAATTCGTGTAAAATACCAGCTTTTTTAATACGTAAAATGATTTTTTCTACGGACAATATTTTTAAAGTTATTCTAAATGTTTATAAACTACAAAATTTCACAAATTTGGCATTAGGATTTTTGACATATTAGATAATTTTTTTTATCTTTTTTTAGTACATTTTGATAGCATAAGTTTTCTACTTTCATTTGGCATACGCAGAATTGCCATATCTTCATTATTTTCTGTCTTATGTTATTGCAAAATAAAGGTCTCTGGGATAAACAATTAGAATAACTCTTAAACTAATTAATGCATCGGTCTCAAATTTTGAGGGTTTGTTAAGTACCCCAATACCCAACTTTGGGTACAACACTAAAGTTCTAAGGTAGTTTTAGTAAAAGTTATTAACAAATAACGATTTTAACTTATTTTGCAGTTTGCGTAGCAACAAATTAACTTTTTAACTTTCAAAAATCGGCATTTTGAAGGTTTTTAAATGTTCTAAAAAATTAAATTTTGTAATTTTATGTCAACTATTTAGCTTCTGAATGGGGTGCAAAAAATCGAAAAAATCGCGATTTTTGAACTAAATTGTTAATAATTAAAAAACGAACGCGAACTCTAGGCAGGAAACAGGTAGGTTTTCTTCCTATAGGTCTACAATAACTAAAAAAGTAGTTAACTACCTGGATCTTTGAGTGTCCCGAACATGGTATATTTCTAGCTTATTACCCTGGAGTATTGTAGTAGTTTCCCCTTTCTACACCACAGTTTGATGGACGGTTCAATCAAAATTTAATTGCTACCTGTATGTGTAACCTGTGAGGATTATTTTCCTTTTGTCTGAGTCACTAATGACATGGTTGCTGCTCTATGCCGCCTTAGTTAGTCCACGGGTGCTTATTTGGTAAGACCTTATTCACACCTAGCCTACAAATCTGTAGGACATTTTCCTATTAGCTAGTGGGAGGCGCAGTGTCCCACTGGCTGATAGGCAATTAACAAACATATTTTGTTTGTTGCCGACTCGGGAAAAATACAAATCAGTCTTTTTAGCAAATAGCTTTTAGGTCATAATGATCCTTAAACCTGGAAAACAACCAAATACAGTATCATCGTACAGACCGATTTCATTGCTACCCGTAATTTCAAAGCTGTACGAGAAGCTTTTGCTGAAAAGGTTGAAACCTCTCATAGATGCTAAGGCTCTAATTCCATCACACCAGTTTGGGTTTCGAGAAAGTCATTCAACTATCGACCAAGTCCATAGAATAACGGATATAATAGAGAGGTCGCTAGAAGGAAAGAAAGTTTGCTCAGCTGTCTTCCTCGACGTAGCGCAAGCTTTTGATAAGGTATGGCACGAAGGACTTAAGTACAAATTAAGCAGGATTTTGCCAAGACAATACAGAGAATTATTGGAATCTTATATATCAGAGAGAGTTTTTAGGGTTAAGCAAGAAGAAGCCTACTCGGAACTAAAGGAAATCAATGCAGGAGTACCACAAGGTAGTGTGATAGGACCGGTCCTATACCTATTATACACTAGTGATATCCCTGAAGTACAACATAATACAATAGCTACCTTTGCTGATGACACTGCCGTCTTAGCCGTAGGTGAAGACCATGAAGAAGCAGCAAGAAAATTACAAATATCTCTTAACAGACTTAACGAGTGGACTAAACGCTGGCGAATTAAATTAAACGAAATGAAGTCAGTGCATATAAATTTTACAAACAAGAAAAATCAATACATTCCTGTTAACTTAAATAATACTCAGATACCATATGCCGACACCGCAAAGTATTTGGGTATTACACTAGACGCTAGGCTACGCTGGAAGGCCCATGTTAAAAAGAAACGAGAACAGCTTAACATGAAGTATAAAAAAATGTATTGGCTATTGGGAAGACAATCCACTCTCTCAATCTACAATAAAATACTTTTGTATAAACAGATTATAAAACCTATATGGACATATGGCATCCAACTATGGGGCTGCGCTAGTAATACAAATTTAATTATCATTCAACGATTCCAAAACAAAGTGCTAAGGAGCATTGTCAACGCTCCATGGTACTATAGGAACAGTGATCTCCATAGGGACCTAGACATGGATACTGTTAACAAGACCATAGAAAAATTTGCCAAGAGTCACGAACAACGACTTCTTCAACACGTCAATGTTGAGGCCATCCAGCTCCTCGACAACACGGATCTAGCTAGAAGACTCAAGAGGAAGAAACCCTTCGAGTTAGTTAAGTGAAAAATAGTGCACGGTGCAAGTGATGGTACAAGTTAAAATTTGTGCAATATATTAACAGAACCTAGGGGGTACTATCGAGTTTGTCCTTAGTCTGAAGTTTTTTAGTAGTAATTTAGGTTAGAAATAAGTTGCTCATTGATCACATTATTTGATCAGATTGTAATGTTCTTAAGCATCTTATTGGTGTTTAATAAATAAAAAAAAAAAAAAAAAAAAAAAAAAAAAAAGCTAGTGGGAGGCGCAGTGTCCCACTGGCTGATAGGCAATTAACAAACATATTTTGTTTGTTGCCGACTCGGGAAAAATACAAATCAGTCTTTTTAGCAGGTTGACTAAAGTTGAGGTTTTTTGAAACGTCATTCAGGCGACCTTTATTATTACTGGTAAAATCGTTATTAATTTTAACTGGGCCATTAAAAAATGTAATAGTTTGTTAGAAGCCTATAATTAAAAGGGTATTTAATTAATTTATTGGCGCGATGTTAAAAACAAATTTTAATATTAGAAACCACAATTGTTATTAAAAACCATTTAAATGTTAGCCACATCCTAGGATTTATCAAAATTATTTTTATGAGATAAGAAATGCATTAGAACGAGAGCCTTCAATATATCTTCGAATTGCTATATCGTCTATATCGAGAATTATAAGTTTATAGTTCAGAAAACTCCATTATTTAAATATTAGATACATTTTGATATAAAAGTTTTTTCGTATTTTTGTAATATTTTCTTTGTTGATTTTATTTCTTCTTGTCTCTGGTCATAATATACTAGCCATGACAGTCTCTGACTTCTAACAAATCTTACAATATCGTGCTCTTCATTCAATTCATTAATCTTATCGTTTCGCCTGATCCTCTATGTGCCGTCTTCCTCTTGCACCTGGCCGTATACTTTTCTCAGTATCTTTCTCTTTAATGTCTTGAGTAGTAGGGCTTCATCTTTTTGTCATTATCCAGGTTTCCCAACCATAGGTTACTATGGGTCTAATTAATGTTCTGTAGATAGTCATATTGATTCTTTTGTCTAATAATTTCGATGTCCTCAACCATTTATTAGCATAGTATGTACGATTCCCACTGGAAATACGTGAATTCCATTTCGCTACTTACGGATTTCTTTTGGTTGATATCTGCGCCCGGGGGCCTGATTCTAATTCATTTCGATGTCGCAATTTAATTTCGAGTCCGCCATGACAGTCGCAATTCTTATTCATTTCGATATTAGTTCCAACTGGGGATATTAACGTTATCATTTTGACACTGCTCAGAATTTGGGTTGGTCCTCCTGTTTATTGAATTTATTGGCTATGGAACCACCGCAACGTTTGTTGATAGTCTGAGCAAATTATCGAAAAAATGTCATTTTGGGAAAAGTTATTTACCAGCTATTTGATTGCTAAAATCGAATCTTAAGATTGCATATATTAGTAGTATGGGGTATGACAAGTCCGCAGAAAGTGTGTTATTTTATTTATAAACAAATTAGCACTCCTAAATCTTATTTTTTTTTCAATTAGTGCTCTGTATTTCCTAAGATTTTTCCTTAAACTAAAAACACTCAAATAAAAATTCGCCGCAATTTAGTTCTGCACAAAGTTATTTTTTTCCGATTTCCTTCAATAAAAATTTTACTCGGAAAATACGAGTTTTCCCAAAAATATCTGCAATTTTCAATTAAAATTTTAGGAAAGTAGTTATTTATCAATAATTAAATAAATTGGTGACATGAAAGATTTTTTATAGTAGATTATATATCAGGAGGCCGGCGACAATCTAACCAATAGTTTAGCAATAATTAAAATGTTAATTAAAACATTTCGGTCGAAATAATGACCAGAAAGATTATGATACACCAAAATAACTATGATTTTCTTATAAAAAAGCACTACATTACCTATTCAACGTACTTTACAGAATTGAAATTGGACTATTTGAGCGGTCTCAGGAATGTTATAAGGAAACAATTTTTTGGCTTATAAACAAATGGAACCCCTCAGAAAATATCAGATTAAATTAAATTAATTTAACGCTGTTGAAAAGGGCACGGCTTTTTCTTCGAAGAAAAAAATCGAATTGAGTGGTTCCAGGTATAACCGGTCAAATTTGACCGGCATTTGCTACAGAGCTATAAACAACAGGATTTCAATCTTTGAACCGTTACCTTTTTATTCCGGTCCTCTTTGTACATACAAATTTTCATATCTTCAAGACACTCATAACAAAAAAGATTTATGTCACCAAGTTATTTAATTATTGATAAATATAATTATTGATAAATAATTACTTCCCTAAAATTTTAGTTAAAAATTAAAGATTTTATGTGGAAAACCCGAATTTTCAGAGGAAAATTTCCGCCGAAGAAAATTGAAAAAAAATATCTATGTGGCGAATTAAATTACAGTGAATTTTTATGTGAGTGTTTTTGGTTTAACGTTAAAATATTCTGAGTTACAGAGCAATAATTGAAAAAAAGATTTCGGGGCGGTAATTTGTTTATAAACCAAATACATATCACACTTTCTGCGGACTTTGCATAGCTATATTACTAATATATGAATTATTAAGATTTGATTCCAGCATGTCCAGCAATAAAATAGCTGGTACATAATTTTCCTTGTTTTATACTAATTTTCCCAGATTATTACCTTACATCGAGTTGATAATTCACGTTGTGGATATTCTCAATTATTATATTTATAATTTAATACTATTCTATCTAATTCCTCCAAAACCAGCAAATTTCCATATTAATACATTTTACTTAGTTTTCCTTGCAAGAAACTAAACAAAACACATCTCCTAAACTAAACCTAACCTCGCTTTCGGCCATTCATTTATCTCCGTGTCACAATAATTTCGACTCGAAATTATAATATCAACCACTTTTTAGGAGTCGCAATTAATTTCGATAAGTCGCTATTTTATGACATCATTTCGTTAGTTCAACTAAAATCCACAAGGCTTGCACAGTCGCATTTCAACGTCGCCATATTGATTGCGACTTGCTTTGAGTCGAAATTTGAATTAGAATCATGGCCCTGATATGGAATAATTAATAATTATTAATAATTAGTCCGGATATGTGAGGGCATCCAACCGCACGTTCGATGGTATAGTTGTATATTTATTTATTAAGCTCAATAGGCCTTGTAGGCCTTGTGCTTATTTATTTAAGGTATACTTAGTGTGACCAACTAGTCCGAAAAATTCGGGACATGGCCCGAAGTTGTGTCCCGGCGTCCCGGACAAGGCTTTCAGGCCATCCGAATTTTCAACATTTTGGTAAAAATATATTTTGAAATTTTGAATACGTTATATTATTCCAAGAATTCACATCACACTTAATTGGTGGGACGAGAAAATATTTGATTTTTAAAGGCTTTCTTCTTTCTATGATTTCTAAGCAAATTCATCAATTGTTCAACAAATATGGTAGTAAGATGTAATCAACATAAAAATGTTCTGAAGCTGTTTTCTTGTGGCATGTTTGACAATTATATTTTTGATGGGATTAAGCCACAATTGATTGTAATGATAATTAATTTTCTATATTAACTTAAGGTTACATTTAACAAAAACGTAATTACCATTACAAGTAATTGTGGCTTAATCCCATCAAAAATATCATTGTCAACATAAAAATTGCCCGATTTTTATTGAAAAGTCCCGGATTTCAGGTACTTTTTTCAGCATTGTCCCGAATTCGACCGAATTTGAGTTGGTCACACTAGGTATACTTGTCTATTGCGATATTATTTTCATTCTCAGATGTTCTTGTGACGGCTTGGTTCTTGTTTCGCGCTTCCATTAGGTATAGTTCTCGGTCTATTCTCGCCTTAACAGCTAGTGGCCTGTTCCCATTTTGCATTTACGTTGGTGGCAAAGTATACATAAGATTCCACATGGTCAATTAGCATGTGACAATTTCTTGTGACGCTACTGGAAATGATCACCATGCCATCGGGGTATCTTATGTGACAGCAACCAAGAAGAACCAGAAGAGGTAGAGCAAGAAGACCAAAATCCAGGCGAAATAGGTATAGCAGAAATAAAAAAAATTATACAAAAACTTAAGAAAGGTAAGGCGGCTGGATTTGATAAAATCTCAGCGAAAATGATAAAAAACATGGGCGACAAAGACATTTTTAAAAGAAAGCTTAAAAATTGAGCAAGGCAAAGTCGCCAAAAAGTAATAACGGCTCACCACGATCGTTTCATTCTTCAACAGCTGGAAACGGCCAGCTATTTCTCATCTGCAGCTCCAAAAGTTGCTTTTGGAAGCTACAGGTGTAAGTGTTTCAGTTGAAACGATAAAAAAGAAGTTCGTGCCCAAAAAGTATACAGAAGGTATACGGGGTATTAGGTACGGGCTCCCGAGTTATTCAGGAAGCACAAGATTGAATTGCCTAAATTACTGTATTTAACACCAAAACTGGAATATTGGGAATTCGCAAAATGTGCTATTTTCAAACGAAACCAAAATTTGTTTAAAATCAGATGACCGACAAATTCTTGTACTTAGATGGATAGGAAGACAAGCAAGAACGGAAACTGACAGATCTGTTCACAGATATAAAGGAGGAAGGGCCATGTTCTGGAAAAACATTATGATCCGTAAAAAAACTCCTGTAATTTTCATCCAACTAACTTAAACAGCTCGCAGGTATGTTGATTTGGTTCTAAAACGTCTAGTTAGGCTCTGGAGAGATGCCTAACTATTAATGCGAGAAAATTTAATTTTCATGCACGATAATGTACCTCCACATACCGGCAGAGTGACTACAGACTTTCTTCTTGAAGCAGAAGATATCACTCTTGTGGAGTGGCCAGCTGGCTCACCCAACCTTAACCTTATAGAGCATTTGTGGGATATGCTTAAAAGAAAAGTTAGAGCTTGCCGAACTAATCCACAATACACCGCGCGGCTAGTACGAGCTGCTCTTGAAGAGTGAAACAACCTACCACAAAAAATGTTGATAATTGAATTAGGAGCGTGCCCATGTAAATTGAAGCTTACATGAGAGCTAGGGATTATTCGTTTAAAGGGCCCAATTCACGTTGACATCGGTATCGATACATGAATTGCGACAAGTTGCGATACATGTCAGCGAATAAGGCCACCATTCACGTTGAGTTCGGTATCGATACATGTTGCAAGTATCAGTATCGCGATACCAATTTCATCGTGTATTTGGCTGCCTCAGTATCGCTGTATCAGTATCACAACTATCTATCTTCGTCGTCTATAACTGTATCGCCTTGTGTATCACTGTCGTGAAACAGATACAAATCTCATGATACGTGTATCGCGACTTGTCGCGATAGAGACAAGTCGCGATACACGTATTAAGAGATTTGTATTGCTATACCGGTGCTTGCGACATGTATCGATACCGATCTCAACGTGAACTGGGCCTTTACATTGAAAATTTTTATAGTTCTTCCACTCTATCTTTGCACATCGTCATCATTCGTATCTGTTACAGGAAATAAACCAAAATATGTGAACCAAACGTGCGTCCGTTATAAGAATTAGAAAATGGCTAATATTACAATGGACGTTTTTATACTTCTCTTTTATGTCATTTATTGGCATATAGGTTGTCCAATAACATCTACAGTAAATAAATATTTAAACCGTAATAATCAGAAATTAAAGTGTTTTTATTGAAAATAAGCAAATATATGGTTCAAATATATCGTCAGATCATGTTCCTGTTGTTGGTAAATTTAGGTTTAGATTTAAGAAGGATACAAAAAAAGAGTATGTAGTAACAAAAAATGCGATATGAGAAGACTAAAATGTAAGGAGAAACATCCAAAAACAAACTCGACACATTCGAAAGGAAAGTACTTAGGAGAATACTAGGACCTGTGAGGGAAAACGGAATCTTCAGAAGTCGATACAACAACGAGCTTTATCAACTTTATAAGGAAACGCCCCTGTCAGACTTCATTAGAATACAAAGATTGCAATGGGCCGGACATGTGATAAGAATGGGAGAGGATAGGCTACCAAAACGAGCACTGAATGCTAGAATGCAAGGAAAGAGACCGGTTGGGAAGCCACGAAAGCGCGGGGAAGACACAGTAAACAGCGACGCACAAGCCCTTTTAGGAGTCCGTGTATGGAGAAGAGCAGCCCCAGACAGGCAAGGGTGGAGGCAAAAAATAAAGGAGGCCAAGGCTCAATTTGGGCTGTAGTGCCGTAGAAGAAGAAGAAAATGTAAGGAAACAAAAGAGACAGTCGCTCGGATTCTTTCACAGAAGCTAAGTAACATGGAGCAAACATAAAAAACCTTTAAAAAATATTACCCCATTGACGTGGTTTTAGCAGTTTTTTAATAACTAAATGTTAATTTAGAGGTTAAAAACATATATTATTTGTTATTAGCTAATAAATAAATTCTTACCTAATAAATCAGACACTGTCAAAACAAAATTTAAAATTATTGCCAATTGTCAGTAGATAAGTCAATCACCGTACAACCTTCTATGGGTGTCTTTGTTCAATACATGGTGTTGTGTATGGACAAGCGGCTTAAATTAATCGTTTTAGTTTCTGTGAGTAGGAAAGGGACGTAATATAAAAAATAATTCGTGAATAATATCATACTTGTGCAAAGATACAGTGGAAGAACTATATGCTATTAACCTAACACAAATAGTTTCAATTTGTTATTTCATGACTTTATTGTTTTCTTTATTTTTTAAGTATTGGTGATTAAATTGCTTTAAAATAAATATTGTTTGACTTCGTATTAGACGAGGGCATTTAGCACAAAATAAATAAATTTCTAAATACAGCACATAGAGACTTGCAGTTTTTTGCATTATGTTCAGGATGACGTCAGGAAAAAAGTCTACTATTCAAAAATAGGTGGAAATGCATAATTGCACTGTAAAGTGCATAAAATGCTCTAAAATTGCATAAATATAAAAATAAAGTCAAAATCAGTATACTAAGGAACAACATTTATTATTTGAGGGGTTTTTGGTGTCCACCTGGTGTCCAAGGTCAGTGCAAGAGACGTCATCTTCTGGAGTTTCGGGTGCTTTCGGTATTAAATTGATGCAAACGGATTACTTACGGGTTTATGGGGTCGCTAAACACGAATATGCCATCAAAATTGAATTCATTCCGGAGTACCTGGCGGCCAGGATTGCTACTAAGACATCTTCTGGGGTTTCGAGGGATTTCGGCATTTAATTGATGCAAATGGATTACTGAAGGGTTTTTGAGGTCGCTAAACACGAATATGCCATCAGAACCGACCCACTGTGCACCTGGAGCCCAAGGTCACTGCAAGGGACGTCCTCTTCTGGAGTTTTGAGGGATTTTGGCATTAAATTGATAAAAATGGGGGTTTTTGAGTTATTAGACACGAATATGCCATCAGAACAGACCACCGAATCACCTGGCGCTCAAGGTCACTGCAAGGGACGTCATCTTCTGGGGTTTCGAAAAATTTCGGTATTAAATTGATGCAGACGGATTACTTACGGGTTTTTGGGGTCGCTAAACACGAATATGCCATCATAATTGAACTTCGGAACACCTGGTGCCGAGGGTAGCTACCAGGGCACGTCATATTCTGGGGTTTCGAGGGCTTCCGGCATTTAATTGATGCAAATGGATTACTGGAGGGATTTTGAGGTCGCTAAACACGAATATGCCATCACAACTGACCCCCTGTGCACCTGGTGTCCAAGGTCACTACAAGGGACGTCATCTTGTGAAGTTTTAAGGAATTTCGGCATTAAATTGATGAAAATGAACATAAATTACTCGGGGGTTTTTGAGGTCGGTAAACACTAACATGCCATCGAAACAGACCATCGTAGAACCTGTTGCCCAGGGTCACTGCAAGGGGCGTCATCCGCTATATAGGCGAGGTTTTCTTCTGGAGTTTCGAAAGTTTTAGGTACTCAATTGAGGCAAATAGATTACTCACGGGTTTTTGGGGTTGCTGAAGACAAATACACCGTTAGAACAAACACCGGAGCACCTGGTACCTAAGGTATATCAGCTATGGAGTTTAGAAAAATTTTGTACCTACTAAATTGATATAAACGAATTGCTCATGGGTTTTTGGGTTTGCGGAATACGAACTCTACTATGTTGATCTCTTTATTTTTTTTATATTATGCGTTGACGTTATTAGTGATTACTGTAATCAGAAGATACTGCATAATTCCTCATGTAAGCCATATTCAATACTCCAAAATATTCACCCCATATTTTGGGGTGTTCAACAACACCAAACCAAAAAGTAATCCATTTTTCATCAATTTAGTGTCGAAAACTCTCGAAAATCCAAAAGATAACGTGCTTTAGGCATCAGATGCTTCGGTGTCTGTTCTGATGGCGTATTTATGTTCAGAAACCCCAAAAACCCATGAGTAATCCATTTGCATAAATTAAGTACCGAAAACCTTCCAAACTCCAGAAGAGGACGCCCCTTGCAGTGAGCTTGGGCTCCAGGTGCACAGGGAGCTGGTGTTGATGGCATATTCGTGTTTAGCTACCTCAAAAACCCGTAAGTAATCCGTTTGCATCAATTTGATACCGAAAGCCTTCGAAACTCCAGAAGATGACGTCCCTTACATTGGCCTTGGGCACCAGGTGATCCTAAAGTCTGTCCTGATGGCATCTTCGTGTTTAACCACCTCAAAAACCCCCACGACGTCTCTTGCCGTGACCTTGGGCACCAGGTGATCCGGGGATCAGTTCTGATGGCGTAATCGTATTCAGTGACCCCAAAAACCCCCAAAATAATAAAAATTTTTCCTTAGTATACTCATTTTGACTTTATTTTTATATTTATGCAATTGTATGCATTTTGTGCACTTTACAGTGCAATTATGCATTTCCACCAATATTTGAATAGTAGACTTTTTTCCTGGCGTCATCCTGAACATAATGCAAAAAACTGCAAGTCTCTAGGTGCTGTATTTAAAAATTTATGTATTCGGGTGTTTTTAGTGCTAAATGCCCTGGTCTATATGTTGGTTTTTCAAATTCGTTCGAAATAATAAATGAATATATCAGATGAATCCATGTAAGTTTTGGTTGTGTTGTGGGTTGTGTGTTTATGTACTTTGGGTGCCAGCTCCCGAACTAAATCTATTAATAACGAAATATCATTGACGTGGGTAATATTCGCTTTAGCAAAATTGAATTTACAGGAAGATGAATTCAAGATACGTTTATTTGAAGCATTTCATTTTCTTATTAGCTAACTATAGCGTCATTTGCTATTGACAGACGCGAGGGCTTCCCAAAAAATGTGCTTTGCTCGGAAATTTTATTTTTAGTTATCTTTGTGGAAACGTGATGTTTCTGTTCGTTTAAAGTTTACTTCAAAACTGAAGTAATCTATGTAGGTATTCTGATGAGATGAACATGAAAATGAACATACTGCCTTCACTTGGCGCCAACTCGTGATGCCGGATCGATTGAATATCGAGACGTTTGGACATCATTAGCCTATAATTTGTAGCAAAAATTCCTTTATATAGGGAATAAATAACTGATGAAAACAAAAAAGGAGCCACTTATAAATGAGCCCATCAGAATCAAAACCTGCTAAATCCTAAATTTTTCGTTTTCCCTTTTTTTACACAGTTTCAAAGTTCAAGTATCTACCTATTAATCTACAGGCATAACGTTTCGGCTCAAAACTTTCTAAATCCTCATCAAAATACAATAGTTTTATGAACAAAAAAATACTTCTTTTTCTTGTGTAGTTTGTATGTTTTCCTATCAAAATGGTTCGATACCTACTTTTAGTGCATTAATTGCGCCTAAAAGCAGTTGAAAATGAGCAATATTATGTGGGCCAAAATCTGCTAAATCCAAACTAGAAGTACAAATTTCTGAAGATGTAAGGGGCATGTAGAAAAATGAGTCTATACCAAATTAGTGTGCCATTTTATGACATTTATTGATGCCACTTTGATTAAATGCCGGATACTTTTTGAGAAATTTACATTTTTAATGTTTTTTAGTCTCCTGAAAAATTTCAAAAAATGGATCTAGCAGGTTTTGATTCTATAGGCCTCAATAAGGGCTCATTTTCGTTTTGCTTTTCGCTTAATTTGTGTTTTTCATATTTGAAATGCAATCAAAATGATTAAGAACTGAAAACATATTAATAAATGTGCATACATTTTTTATTAAAAAGAAAAGGAGATAAAGTACAATTAATACAAACGCTCACGCTTGCTTAATATTTTTCACTAGAGTGCACTTTCTTCAGAATATTTTTGTCGTGCTTAATTTTGTCATAAAATTCACTACATGGCATGTTTAAGGGGCTATCCTAGTGTAAAATTACGAAATTCATATACTTTTTTTGGGAATTTCTAAAATAAAAAGTGCTGTACCAATTGTTTTGAAAATTTGAATGAGCATTTATTATAAAAAGAAATACATCTAAAACAATTTTCATAAAAAATTATTGAAAATTAAACGATTTATGCGCCATCTACTGGCACCGTGAAAATAAAAACATAGCTCCACTGCTGCAGTGATTGGGACTAATAGAGATCCTGAAACACAAAATTTCAAAGTTATTGTTGAAATATAAGTTATTTTCTAAAAATGTCAACTTGCCGGTTTTTGAAACTAAAAATGTTTTAGCTAATTTAAAAAAAAAATCAACACCGTCATTTTTCCAAATTTTAATATTTTTCAAAAATCCTAGTTGATGGTATAGGAAATAACTTATATTTCAATAATCACTTTGAAATTTTATGTTTCAGGATCTCTATTAGTCCCAATCACTGCAGCAGTGGGGTCATGTTTTTATTTTCACGGTGCCAGTAGATGACGCATAAATCGTTTAATTTTCAATATTTTTTTATGAAAATTATTTTACATGTACCTACTTCTTTTTATAACAAATGCTCATGCAAATTTTCAAAACAATTGGTACGGTACTTTTTATCTTAAAAATTCCCAAAAAAAGTATATGAATTTCGTACTTTTACACTAGGATAGCCCCTTAAGTTGAATTTGCACGTAAGCCAGGCCTCCACAACGCATTCTTCCATCCTCTTCCGATCGTCAGACCACATTATTTGCATCTGTAAAAAAAATATTTCCACTGGCGCTGAAATACCAGGTAAACACAGCAATTTTAACTTTTTTTTAAATGTGGCCAAATATTAATAATACATAGATATTATATAAATAATACTAAAATATAAAATATGTACTAACTCGATATGTTACTGACTTACTAATCGTGGTATTTTCTTTATATTGACTTCCTCTTTTAGTATGGATAACCACATCCTACTGCATTCTACCGAGGAATTTGTTAGCATAATTAGAGCCGCTTCTTTGATTTTTCTCTTTTTACTATCTGTTTCTTTCAGGACTATACTTGAATCTCTCCACTGAACTCTGTGTTCATTATCCCATGCGTGTTGGCATATTTGAGATCTATCAAATTCTCTATTTTTAATATAAGACTGCTGTTCACTTATTCTAACGTTTAATGGTCTTGATTTTTCATCTAAATAAAATTGTTCACATTCACAAGGTATTTTATAAATACAATTCTTTGTTCTTTCTTGTTCATTGTTAGGTTTAGTTTTAGATAGAATAGATCTCAATGTGTTTGTTGTTTTGAATGTTGTTGAAATGTTGAATTTATTTCCTATTGTTTTAAGTTTCTCGGATAGTCCTTTTATATATGGTATTGATATTTTCCTCGTATTATTTCTTGTGTATGTTATGGGATCCCATTCTACGTTGTTCTGTTCTATTCGATCCAATCTTGACAATTCCTTATTTATAAACGATAAAGGATAATCATTTTTTAATAAAACAGATGTTAACAATTGTTTTCTTCTAAAAATGAATTTTCGTTAGAACAAGTAATTTTGGCTCTATCATATAAGGATTTAATGTTTCTCTTGTTAATCTTTTTAACGTTGATGTTGTGATTTGATTTGTAATTGAGATATCTATTGGTGTGTGTTGGTTTTCTATACACTTGAGTCTCATATCCAGTATCCTTCTTTGAGACTAAAACATCGAGGAAAGGTATAGTGTTATTACATTCCTTTTCCATTGTAAATTTTATTGTCTCTTCTTGATCGTTTATAATATTTAGGAATGTATCCAACAATTCTGATCTATGAGGCCCTATTGAAAACACATCATCTACATATCTCCACCATATGGTTAAACAGATAGTAAAAAGAGAAAAATCAAACAAGCGGCTCTAATTATGCTAAATGAAAACAATTGTGTCGCAAATTCCTTGGTAGAATGCAGTAGGATGTGGTTACCTATACTAAAAGAGGAAGTCAATAGAAAGAAAATACCACGATTAGTAAGTCAGTAACATATCCAGTTAGTACATATTTTATATTTTAGTATTATTTATATAATATCTATGTATTATTAATATTATTTATAATTTAAAATAGCATATATCATATATTAAAGTCAGAATTTGGTATTAGTTTTGAGAGTAAACTAAATGTAAGCCCAAGTTCTTACGATGTCAGGATAGTATCACGAGGTTTTTTCCTGGTTTTCCCTCGTGATTTACTATGGAATCTCTAACACGAGAATTTTACTGCCACCGTTGCATTTGGTTGTCTTTTTAAAGACAGATCACATGCTATGATTTTTTGTGGCCGATATTCTTGAGTTGAGGTTGATTTCATGTAATCGAATGAACTATCTTTTAGTAAAGTCGTCCCAGGAACGCAACTCATCAATATTGGCAATATCATTTTAAAGTCTTCTACTTTAAAATGTATAATACATGTCCGAATTTCTATATAAATGAGTCAGATTAATTAAATTATTAGAAAAATTTTTTACTAAGCAACAACATTTTTGTTTAATCTAGTATTAGTATATATATAGTAAACCCGACTTGGGCGTCGAAACGTTAATAAAATCAGTTTTTTGGTAAAATTGTGGCATTGAAAATAGTTGATTTAATTGTTTACTTACAAATAATTGATACTTAAATTATCTGCTCCGTTTTAACCTTTACAAAAAAACAAAATACAGCTTCTGAAAGGTTATGAAAAACACATCTTTAAAGAAAAATAAGTCTGTACTACTCATAGAACCGAAGAAATTTTTTAATTCGCAGCGCAATTGTTTTATCCGGGTGACTTTTGTAAAAAAAAAGGTCAATTATAAAAAATCCTTTTTTTCGTTTGAAAATGATTTTTTTTTCGTATGAATTTTAATACGATGCTTAACGCCATATTCATAAGAATTTTAGCCATCACTTGGATTTATTAATAATAACGTTACTCTAACATATTTTTAATAAAACATTTAAAGGATTTTGACCCATGTATTTGTGGTAGCTCAGGATGTGATTAGCCTGTATCATCACAGATAATGATCTATATAGATCGCAAACGTTCTGTGATTTCGATGTAGCCCTTTTAAGGTTTTTTTTTTAAATAAATATATCTTTTATAAAGGATTTTTCAATTTATTTTTTATTTTGAATGAATCATTGAAGCTTAATCAATGGTTATACACAACTAAAAAGAAAATAAAAGTAATCTATTGTAATCTGAAAAATCTCACGAGCATTTTTCTTTTGTTTCAGGGAGCTTGCAGGATCAGTTTGTATAATGAAACTAGCACCAGAGCTATTTCTTCTGTTTTTCTCTATTGTCGGAGGTTCACCTAAAGAGAAACATTCTACCTCAAAACAATTACCCAAATGTGTTGGTTTAATGGATGGATGTGGCTGTAAGTATTGCTTAAATTGTCCTATATGTTTTTTGTCTATTTACATACGGGCATTTTACTACTTTTTTATTTGCTACTTAACCCTTTTGGTGCGCATGGCACGGATCCGTGTCAGGCTGAGATTTCACAGTGCATGCGGCACGGATCCGTGACATGTGCGTGCGGCACATCCACATTCCCACTTTATTTTTTAATTGCCAGTAAGAACTGAACGCTAGTTCAAGGTAGACGTAAGTTAAGCATGTAGCGTATATATCGGGACTTCTACAAAGTTTCGGATTTTGTTTTTCGTAGGTAGATTAATATGGATGATAGTAAGGCAGGGCCGTCGGACGGTTAACATATTGTAGCGACTTTAATAAAACTAATGGTTCGAATTTATATAAGACTATTTATTTACAAGTTTAAAGTTCGAATCTATCTTATTAACTAAATTAAAATCGTCGCTCTTTATACCTAAATGCGGTTATTCGAGTTATCGAGAATAAGGATCTGCCCATCTCTAGTATCTCTTTGTCGCTTCTGGTCTGGTACGTCACGTGTCACTTCGGCGGAAATCTCTAGCATATGTCGTGTTGGAACCATTATTTGAGGCCAGAGCAGTTATTTGATCTGATAAGGGCAAAAAGAGAAGACACCCTGAAAGAGCTTTTTAGGGTGCACTTTCCTGAGTCTGAAACAAAACTTATACCACTAGACACGAGGCAAACCGGACTGGATATCATGACTTTTGGGAAAACTGGCATGTGGCAAAAGATGTTATAAACCAGGACAAAATCAAATGGGCAATAAACTCATTCGAGCCATATAAATCACCGGGTCTGGAAGGAATTTATCCAATACTTCTACAGAAGGGAACGACCTTCTTTTCAAAAAGTTGTGTAAGATACTGCACGCCAGTTTAGGGCTGGGGTACATACCAAAAGCATGGAAGCTAATAAGGGTGGCTTTTATACACAAACCTGGCAAAATCGGGCAGGAAAGGGCCATGACTCTGCGGCCAATAAGTTTGATGTCATTCGTACTGACGATTTTTGGAAAAACTGCTCGATAGGCATATCAGGGATGGTGTATTGGTTGAAAGTCCGATACATCAGCGACAATATGCGTATCGAGCGGGAGTCTCCACAGAAACGCCACTGCACCATCTCGTACTGAGGGTGGAGTACGTGCTAGAAAACCCAGTGGTGATGTTGGGCGCATTTCTCAATATTGAGGGAGCATTTGACAACACCTCCTACTAGACCAGGGCGCATCTGTAAAAATATTAGTACATTTGGACGTTGAGAGGTGACTCAAATTTTTTTGCAGAAATTGCTTGAAAATAACTCAAATAATAATATTTGAGTTGTCCCCCCTCTCAAAAAGGTCCGGAACATTGTTTAAATAATCAAAATGTCAAAAAATGAAGGAAAAATTCGATTTTTCTCTTCGTTTTTTGATTGTATAACTTTAAAAGTGTTCATTTTCGAGAAAAGTTATACTGACATAAAAGTTGTATAATTAAATTTCCTACAATATAGAATTGGTTAAAAATTTAAAAAATAGTCACCCTGGTTGCAAAATAGCAATAATGGCGAAAAAACCATACATGCGAAAAAAACAAGTATTCGCATTTTACGTTTTTCAACCATTTATGCTACACTTAGGACCTTCATATTTCACCCAGAAAAACCTTATGATACAGTACAACAATACTGTAAATTTCATTAAGATCGG
Organism: Diabrotica virgifera virgifera; assembly: GCF_917563875.1. Lineage (NCBI taxonomy): Eukaryota > Metazoa > Arthropoda > Insecta > Coleoptera > Chrysomelidae > Diabrotica > Diabrotica virgifera. The sequence continues at coordinate 80,116,693 of NC_065452.1, read as the reverse complement.
TTTAATAAATTTTGCAAAATAAATTTTGCAATCCAGCTTTCGCAAAAAAATTCATTTTTTCAAAATGTTCCAGGACTGAAAATAAAGCAGATAGCAAGTTGATTTTTTTTACGTATAGAAGTGTTACTGTACCTTTCATTTGCAATTTGCAAAATTAAATTTGATTGACTACCACGGCGTCAGGAATTTTTTTAAATAAACATTAATTATTGGTGCTACGCGCAGGACAGCGGATAGTTTGCTCTGATTGGACATTCCAATGACCTTTGATAATGTGGTACATTTTAATTTTTATTACATTTCGATATAAATAAATAAATTTGTTTATTGCAAAATAAAAACACATAGGTACTCTGTCCTTTGAAATAACACTTTTTTAGCAAAAACTTTCTTTGTTCATATATTTTAACTTGAGAATAAAAGTTTATTATTTTTAAACACATGCAATTGTTTAAACAATATTTCACAAACAATAATAAAATTAGTTTGATTTTTGTGAAATTAAAATATTAAAATACAACAAAATATAGATTAAGAAAATAATATATTAAATAAAGATTGGAAAAAATGTTGGTGGAAATCAACTTGAGTGAATCAAACACCGCTGTCTTGCGCGTAGCACCAAAAACTAATGTTTATTTAAAAAATTTCCTGACGCCGTGGTAATTAATCGATTTTAATTTTGCAAATTGCAAATGAAAGGTACAGTACACTTCTATAAGCAAAAAAAATTCAACTTGCTATCTGCTTTATTTTCAGTCCTGCAACATTAAAAAAAAATGAATTTTTTTTGCCAAAGCTGGATTGCAAAATTTATTAAACCGATTTTACGTAAAATGCCAATACTTGTTTTTGTATGGTTCTTTTCGCAATTATTGCTATTTTGCAACAAGGGTGACTATTTTTTAAATTTTTAACCAATTCTATATTGTAGGAAATTTAATTACGCAACTTTTATGTCAGTACAACTTTTCTCAGAAATGAATAGTTTTAAAGTTATAATCAAAAAACCAATAAAAAATCGAATTTTTCCTTCATATTTTGACATTTTGATTATTTAAACAATGTTCCGGACCATTTTGAGTAGGAGGATAATTCAAACATTATTATTTGAGTTATTTTCAAGCAATTTCTGCAAAAAAATTTGAGTCACCTCTCAACGTCCATCTCAAAACAGATGCGTCCTGGACTATACGAAGCGATCACAAGGGCGATCCGTCTAAGAGGAATAGCTAATAACAGATAGCCAAGCAGCCATTGGGCTCTTATAAGCCCTAAGGTGAACTCTAGGCTAGTGTTCGAATGTCGACAAGAACTTGACAGTGTTATACTGATATGGGTTCCATATCAGTATATGGAGCATATACGGCAATGAAAGAGCTGATGCACTTGCCAGGAGAGCATCAGCTACAAAATACCTGTGTCCAGAGCCGGCCGTGGGAGTGCCAAAAAGCACCGTCCGCAAACGTAAAAAAGCCTGGATCCGAAGACAACACAACTCACACTGGGAGACTTTACCCAGTCAAACACATGGCAAGATGTATATCGGACGGACATTGCTAGTAGGGCTGAATTACTGCTGAAAACAAGCAGGAATCAGCTCAGAGTCATAACAGATTTCCTCACTGGGCATGCGCCAGTTAAGGGTCACTGTTTTACGGAGACTTGAGCTGCAGACTCTGTAGCAGAGAACCTGAAACAGTCAACCATATCTTGCATGACTGTGAGGCATTGGATCGGAGGCGGCAACCACTTTTCGGAGAAATCGAAGTGACTCCAAATATACACTCGCGATCATAAAAAACGGGTCACTCGATGAGTTATTCAAATTAGATGTCTCGAATTTTCTAAACCTGTTGTCCGATTTGAGTGATTTTTTAGTATGTTATCATTCTTTAGCAATATTGCTATAATAATATTGTTGCTAGACCGGTAAATTGTCATTGTATACCGGGTGTAACAATCATACTGTGTTTATTCCTAAAAGTTCGGAACACCCTGTGGAATGTTTTAGCACAGATAAAATATTGAAATTAAAACTCAATTGTAGCCTTAGACTCTCTTTTTTGAAACGTTTTATTTTTTGATTTATTTGTTTATGTTGGATAATAAAAAAGTTAAGCACTTTAATATCTAGCCATGTTCTTTATCAATACAGGGTGTTTCTAAATAAGTGCGACAAACTTTAAGGTGTAATTCTGCATGAAAAAATAATGACAGTTTGCTTTACAAACATATGTCCGGAAATGCTTCGTTTCCGAGATACGGGATGTTTAAGTTTTTCTTACAAACTGACGATTTATTTATTGCTCTAAAGCCCGTAGAGATATGCAAATGAAATTTGGTAGGTTTTAAGAGACAGTTATTTTGCATTTTTTGACATCCAATTAATAATTCTACATTCACCATTGGCGTGCATACGGGTATAAACATTTTAGATACATCCCGTATGCACGCCAATGGTGGATATAAAATTCTTAGTTGTATGTCAAAAAATGCGCCATAACTACCTCTTAACATCTATCAAATTTCATTTGCATATCTCAACCGGTTTTAGAGCAATAAATAAATCGTCAGTTTGTAAGAAAAAATTCAACATCCCATATCTCGAAACCGAAGAATTTGCAGCCATACGTTTATAAAGCAAACGGTAATTATTTTTTCATGCAGAATTACCCCTTAAAGTTTGTCGCACTTATTTAGAAACATCCTCTATTGATGAAGAACATGATTAATTGTTAACGTGTTAACAAATAAATCAAAAAAGAAAATGTTAAGAAAGCCTAAGGCTACAATCGAGTTTTAATTTCAATATTTGATCTCTGCTAAAACATTCCACGGGGTGTTTCGAACTTTGAGGAATAAACACAGTATGATTGTTACACCCGCTATACAATGACAATTTACCTGTCTAGCAACAATATTATTATGGTGATATTGTTAAAGAATAAGGCTATAACATACTAAAAAAAATCACCCAAATCGGACAACAGGTTTAGAAAATTCGAGACATCTAACTTGAATAATTCATCGAGTGACCCGCTTTTTATGATTGCAAGTGTATATCGTCGCCTTAGTACTATATCTTGATAACTCCAAATTTGACGCTTTTGAGATAACTAGTTCACAAGATGTATTTTATTTGCTCCAAATTATGTAAAAACTTGATAACGCTCCAAAAACTCGCTCCAAACGGGCTAAGTATTTAATTATGATTGACGAAAGTTGATAAATCTCAAATGCCCCTAATATTTAGTGCTAAAACTTGACAAGATCAGTTATCAACGTATTGTTTAATCGAAATAATCGTGAATGTGACATACACTAAATGCTACAACTAGCTAACTGTAGTTATCTAGTTGTAGCACGTGTTTTTCTGAAACCATTGAGCCTATCACGTAATTGCTATCTGTTGATTCGGTGCATGTTAGCAAAAATTCGAGAATTGTTAGCAGTTCTGGCAACCTCCATGGCGGAGAGCTAATTTTCACCAAAATAATGCTTAAAATATTAGTTTTGTTAAAAAGTTCACTTAGTGCAACTTAGCATGACATGTGACATTACCAAATGTTAACATTATGGTAGTGCTAAAAGTTGATAACTTTACTTTTTCATGGTATTTTCCATATTGGAAAACAAATTTGCATCGTGTTCCTAAATAGATCAGTAGCCAAAAAGTTAAGGAACATTATTTTAGAGCTGCAGAGTGAATTCCATATTTACCAACATCATGGTAGCAGCACAAATATCTTTAAAATCTTTAAACCCATTTATCTCAGAACTACTAATTTCAAGTTATCAAGTTATAGTATTAAGGCGACGATATGGCAGCCACCCACTAGACCTGTATAAGCTGGTACAGGGTTCCAGAATTCTGGAATGGGTTTCATAAAGGAATGGAAGATGTACAATAATCCAAGTGGCTACAGTACGACCGGTTCACAACAGACGGCTTCCAGGGGAAAAGAAAACAAAATCTAGATTTATAATACATATACATTTATACATATTCGTTTTAGCCACTTACGAGGAAGGGGTATGGTTTGAACATTTTGAAGTTTTCGATTTTTTTTATTATTGTAAATGAAAGTGCGTACTTAACTACAAGAATACTCTCCGAAAATTTCACATTGATCAGAGCAAAATTGCCGATAAATACAGCATTTTAAATATCTCTACCTTCGACTCGCTTTGCAGCAGCTTCGCGCCAGCGCGCTTGAGCGTATTGAGAAACGTTCAACAGCTGTTTCCCTTATCTTTTGTAAATTACTCCGCGATTCAAAAACAAATTTCGGTGTGCATCAGTTTACGATTTGACAGACAAAAAAGACATTGAAAATAAAAGCTGTCAAAACTTTAAACGCGTTTTTCTCAAAACTGCTTTTTTCAAAGGCGGTGGACATTATAACTCGAAAACTACTTGATCGTTCCACCTGAAATTTTGCATAGATTTTCTTTAGACATTTTGTGAGGTAACGCTGTCGAGATATTTTTTGTTTTATGCTTATTTTTTGTTTAACAGTAAATAAATATGTTGATTTTCACCCTTTTTTCAAAATATTTCGATATTTTGACTTCTGAGTGATACCAAAACTCAAAAATCGTAAAAACTACAAAAACTCGACAGCCTTCCGTCGAAAATCTCATAACCTAATAAAACCTTTTCTAAAATTTTGTTTCACGTGATCCAAAGATGAGTGCTGATGTCCACCGCAAAGTCCATTTTGGGGGGGGGGGGTTGTAAATATTTGCCACCGTTGGCTTATTTTTTTAATATTTTGGCTGCATATTCTTTTAATTGTACTGAATATGTTTATTTAATTTAAAAATAAAATAATTCTACAGCTCCTGGAGCGAACCATACTCGTGTTGAGCTGCCCCCCCCCCCACAAAACAAATAGCTGCTATTTATGAGCTCTCATATTCCGCAAATTAAAAATTTTGTGCTCGTTCCACTGAGCAGGAATTTAATATTTTAGTGGAGGGAGGGGGGCTGAGTCAGCCCCCCCCCCCACTACCTAAAAATAGAAATATTGAATCGATTTTTGCGGCAGAATTACGAGCTATTTATGAGCTCTTGAAATGATATAGTTTTGATTTTTGAGCTCATCCCCTTCACCCCCAAACAACCCTTTAATTGATTTAACTTAAGAGAAAAATGCTGAGAAAACTTAAAATATATCGTATTGCGGATATAATTCCTATAGCTTATATACTCTAAGAATAAACTATTAAATCACGTGCATTTCGATTATTGAGCTACAACCCCTTCGCAAGAAAACTACCCCATCTTCCCGCCTTAAGAGAGCGTTGTGCTTAAAATACATTAAATTAATTATTTTTCAACTACATATCATTTAATAATTTATGAGCTCCCAAATTACGCGCATTTAGATCAGTAAATTGCAATTTATTTTGTATAGTGCAGTCACTGAAGGTAAAAATCAACGATTACCTTCAATTTCGATAAACCTTCATCGATTTTCACGAAAATTGGTCAGTGGTTAGAGGATACCTCAAGAAACAAAGGTGACATGGTGCCACCTTGCGCCTTTGCCCTGAGGGTGGCTACCGCCCCTTCTCCGGGGTGAAAATTATTTTATAAAACGTAACTGCACAAATCATTAAAAGGACAAATTATAAGCAACATTTGTTATATAAAGTTATTAAAATAAGTCAATACTTTTTAAGATATTAAAAATCAAAGATTTTAATTATTCGTGAAAAAAATGCATGTTTTGAAGCGGTTTTTCGTAAATCACTGAAAAGCTGTAAGTTTTTAAAAAAAGTTAATAGCAGCTTAATTCGTATAGCTTATATTCTAAGAATAAACTCTTAAATCACGCGCATTTCAACTATTGAGCTACAACCCCTTCGCAAGAAAACCATCCCATATTCCCGGCTTAAGAGAGAGTTGTACTTAAAGTAAAGTAAAGTATTGTTGGAGTTATTATTTTAAATATGATTTAAAAAAATCAAATTTTCGTAAATTATTTGCTTTTGATAATAACTCCAACAATACTCGATACACGTAAAAAATGATAGATAACGAAATTTGAGTTTTTTTTATTAGCAAAGATTTTACTTGTATTTTGATTTCTGTATGAATCAAAATAACGAAGATAGAAACGTTTAAGCCTAAATTTTACTACGAGAACAATGTAACAGGAGCCCTTTACTATTATCCTAAAAAAATAAAGTATTTGAAAGATTAAATGTAATACAGTTTTATAGCTCTTGAAAGTACCTTTCAAATAGTTGGATGTGCCTGATATCATAAAAATTAACAGAGTTATTAAAAAAAATTCATTTTTTTTAATTAGTATACATAAATTTTGATGCTATCAACTTTTTCTGGAGCTCATTTGATAGGTATTTCTAAGAAATTTGACAAGTATTTAGTAAGTGTTACATAAAATGCATCTCTTTCGCGTTATTTAAGCTTGAATCCTTAGATTTGAATAGTCGCAGAAAAAATATACATTTAATTACCTATAACTTATTTTAAATTAACATTATTTTTAAGTAAGCAATTTATTATATTTTTTATTAGCTTCAATTTTAGTGATGAAAACTTTTTTGTAAAAACTTACGAGTTTTTGAGTTATTTATGAAAAGTCGCTTTAAAGCATGCATTTTCTTTCACAAAATTAAAATATTTGATCTTTAATAACTCAAAAAGTATTTATTTATTTTAATAACATTATATAACAAATTTAATAAAGTAATTTTAACCCCGAGAAGGGGTGACATATACCCCAGGCTAAAACCGCAAGTTGTTATTGTTAATTTTGTTTCTTGAGGTATCCTCTATCCGCTCACCAATTTTCGTGAAAATGAACGGAGATATACCGAAATCGAAGGTCATAGTTGATTTTGACCTTCAGTGACTGCACTATAGAAAGAAAATTGCAATTCAATAATTGAGATGCGTATATTTTGCGAGCTCATAAATTATTAAACGATATGTAGTCGCCAAATAATTAATTTAAATTATTTTAAGTACAACTCTCTTAAGCCGGGAATATGGTATGGTTTTCTTGCGAAGGGGTTGCAGCTGAATAGTCGAAATGCGCGTGATTTAAGAGTTTATTCTTAGAATATAAGCTATACGAATTAAACTACTATTAACTTTTTTGTAAAAACTTACAGTTTTGCAGTGATTTCCGAAAAACCGCTTCAAAACATGCAGTTTTTCACGAAGAATTAAAATCTTTGATCTTTAATAACTTAAAAAGTATTGACTTATTTTAATAACTCTATATAACAAATGTTGCTTATAATTTGTCCTTTTATTGATTTGTGCAGTAATTTTTTATAAAATAATTTTCACCCCCTAGAAGGGGCGGTATCCACCCTCAGGGTAAAGGCGCAAGATGGCACCATGTCACCTTTGTTTCTTGAGGTGTCCTCTAACCACTGACTAATTTTCGTGAAAATCGATGAAGGTTCACCGAAATTGAAGGTTATCGTTGATTTTTACCTTCAATGACTGCACTATACAAAATAAATTGCAATTTACTGATCTAAATGCGCGTAATTTGGGAGCTCATAAATTATTAAATGATATGTAGTCGCCAAATAATTAATTTAATGTATTTTAAGTACAACTCTCTCTTAAGCCGGGAAGATGGGGTAGTTTTCTTGCGAAGGGGTTGTAGCTCAATAATCGAAATGCACGTGATTTAATCGTTTATTCTTAGAATATCTAAGCTATAGGAATTATATCCGCAATACGATATATTTTAAGTTTTCTCAGCATTTTTCTCTTAAGTTAAATCAATTAAAGGGTTGTTTGGGGGTGAAGGGGATGAGCTCAAAAATCGAAACTATATCATTTCAAGAGCTCATAAATAGCTCGTAATTCTGCCGCAAAGATCGATTTAATATTCCTATTTATAAGTAGTGGGGGGGGCTGACTCAGCCCCCCCCCCACTAAAATATTAAATTCCTGCTCAGTGGAACGAGCACAAAATTTTTAATTTGCGGAATATGAGAGCTCATAAATCAGGGCTATTTGTTTTTTAATTTTTGCAAGTGGGGGGGGGGGGGGCAGCTCAACACGGGTGCGAACCATGGCCGGTGAGAGAATTCCTGTCTGCGTAAAGTTTAGGTAGGTGTACGACCGACGACAGCGTTTGTCACCCGCCATGGTTCGTTCCGGAAGCTGTACCATAGTTTAAAAAAATTCACAAAAATGTGCTTGAAATGTTGATTTAACCATCCCTCCCTTAAAAGGTTAAGAAAGTAATTGTTTTAATGGTATTTCTGAAATAATTGCATAAACTTAATAAAATAATCATTATAATCATTAAGTTTTATTTTGATCTTTTGCAGATACTATGCCCGATGGAGATATTACTGTACGTTATGGAGACTCACTAAACATAACATGTTATATTTATGACGAATACGTTGAGAAATATACTAATGCTAGCTCAAGGCTTTATTTCACTAGAAATAAAACAATATACGATCCACATAATGGAACTGTAAGTATCATTGTCAAACTTAGTAACATTACTATAAATAGTCCAGCGTCCCATTTATAGATCACTGAAATTTTATTTATTATTATTCAATTACAATCTACGCCTTTATTAATCAAAATTCAGAGTTTCTGGATAGAGACTTTACTGGATAATTCCTGTTAATTACTGTTTATTATAAACTATATTGATGAATAAATCTCTTAAATATAAATTGTTAAATCATCTTTATAAATTTTATTTTACTGATCTATAAATAGGACACTGGTACTTAGCGTTATCAAAATGTGCAGCATTTCAGTTTTCAGCTGAATGTGAATATGTACTTAATTGTTTTTTTTTTTTATTTTATTTTACATTTGTTTATTGCAAGTTGCATAAAAAGAAATTCTTTCGCTGCTATTATTTTAATTCTGAAACTGTTTTGTTGTGGCATGTTTAATTTAGTATTGGGTTTATATGGGAATGAGCCACAATTGTTGGTGTTTTTCAACCACAGATTGCTAGAGTCCATAAGATCGACACCATAATTTCGTTGTTTGAAAAGTACAAGTACACATAACCTAAAGAGGTCAGGCTATGTAATTTCCCAGGTTTTGTTTTAAATATTTAGAACGATTTCCGGAGTGGAAATCGAAACGTCCACTAGTTAACTAAGTAATGTAATTTTCATTACAACAACGATTGTGGATCAATCCCATATAAACGCAATACAGTAAAACCTCGATATAAAGGACTAATTGGGGGGACAGGGTGTCCGTTAAAGCCGAAAGTCCGTTATACATATAACAATAGGTTTAAAATTAATCAAAAAACTTATTTAGATATTAAACACAAACAAAATCATATTTAATTCTCTTTGGACATTCGTCGCGCGTCGTGAAGTGGCGTTGCTGTTTGATATCGACGTTCTTGCTTTCGTTTATCCTGCTTTGAAAAAGGAATCAAGTTTTGTTTGCACTTTTATGCCGTTTTTTATAATTAACTCTCTAAAATTGGTCTGCCTAATAAAACATCCTGTAAGTTTTTGTGATGCAGTCTCTTATATTAAAATGATATACCTCACAATTTGGAATGAATGTTGGTCACATCATACTTATACGTGCTTATACCAACCCTTCTAGGTACTGTAATACAAAAGAAAATACCGAATAGAACGTGGTTCCAGCCATATAATTATTCAAGAAAATACATCACAACTATAACACGTCTTCGTTTTGGTCACGCGTGTTATCCCACACACCTGCATAAAGTCGTGTTCTCGAAAATGATCGATGTCCAAATTGTGATAGAAAAGGTGATTTAGATCATATTTTTTTGAATGCCAAAAATAAAAGAATAAAACAGATCGATTTATTCAGCAGCTACATAGACTTAAGATACCAGCTCCGTTTAATATCCTTAGTATCTTAGCCAATGGACAAGAGAGTATGTATAATGCATTGGTGATGTTTCTGTCAAGTACCAAAATAGTTTTGTAGTGTCAAGTATTAAAAGTATATGTGTGTATATGTGTATCTATGTTACAAGTTGCTCTCAGACTAATAGAAACATGGTGTAAGGAACACTCACTGTCTATAAATCCAAAAAAGACAGAGATGATCCTCTTCACCAGAAAAAGAAGGATCACGGGCTTAATACCCCCTAGGATTCTAAACTGCAGTCTGAACTTCTCTGAAGATGTGAAATACCTTGGTATTACCCTTGACAGGAAGTTAACATGGAACGCTCACTTAGATAGTAGAGCTAAAAGAGCATATATTGCCTATGAACAGTGTCGGCGAACGGTCGGACTCACTTGGGGCCTTTCACCCAGAGTGGTCGCCTGGATCTACACTACTGTCATTAGGCCAATGCTAACTTACGGAGTCATTGCTTGGGTACCAAAAGTGCTACAGGCAACAGCGATCAACAAACTAAACTATATTCAACGGATGGCTTGTCTAAATATAACAGGTGCCATGAAAACAACACCAACTGCTGCAATGGAGTTGCTCATTGGCATTACCCCTTTAGACATATATGTCAGAGAGGTGGCGCTGATGACGATGATGAGATTACGCTCAGCGGGTGCAAACCTTGATGTAGGAATGGGATAATTGAGATGTCGTTTCTGGCGGGGTGAGCTGGAGGCACTGCCCCAGCTACATGCGGGCCATGGATGCGACTCAATTAAACCTACGTTTGTCTTCAACAAACCCTACAAAATCGAAACAAAACAACATAGGGAGTCAAACGTGGCAAATGCATCTTGCATCTACACCGTTGGCTCCAAAACGGAAGAAGGCTCAGGATGCGGAATATACTCCAGATCACTGAACCTTAGTATAAAATGGGGTATGGGAAAAAATGCCAGCCAGGGTTGAAAAAAAACATGTTTTTTTAATGTTATACAAAACACATGTTTTTTTATTTTTAACTTTTTTTTTTTGTTTTAAACATGCGTTTTTTATTTTATATTGTATGTTTTGAACAAATAAAACTTAGAAAAAAACATTGTTTAAATCATATGTTTTTAAACATAATATTAATAATTTTGATTTTAACTTTTCTTTAACATAATAGATAAGAAAACCAATTGCAATTAGGAGCTATCGCCTGGGGGAACCCCAGATTTACTATTTATAAATTCGCATTGTAAGTTAGCTATTATTGCAAAAACGCCTACTGTAAGTTATTTTGTGGTGTTTAGTATTTTTTTGAAACATGCAAATGGAGAATTTTTATACATGATACGAAGGATACGAAGGAGCGAAATGGCTTTGACCCCAGCTCATTTTTTGGCTTGATAAGCGCTTTAGTGGAAATAAACTTACCATCCATCCATTATAAATTATCATCCAGGAGCATTGTCAATTATTATTAATTACCAGGCAAAGTGTGTAGGTCCGTGAACTTAGCCCGAAAAAGTCGGGAAAAAAATGCGATTGGTGCCATTCGTTTGTCCATTGATTGTCCACGTTTGTACACCATTTTATTTCGTTAGTCCACCCATCAATTCTTTTTTATAAACAAAAATTTTTTTTCGGGCTAACTTCACAAATCCACAAATTTTCGAAAATTTAAAAAAACTCTTGCTATATTGTTTGTCCATCGTTTGTCCATGTTTGTCCACCACATAATTTTTTTTGTCCACCCTCTGAAACAACCCCCTGTTAATTGTAATTATTTTTTTATTTCTTAATTCGGGCTAACTTCACGTTCCCTTATATGGGCATTTAAACGTTAATTCGGGTGCAGAATTACAACTAAGCGTTTGTCCACCCCTTTGCAGCATTTGTCCAACCCCTTAAAGTGCGAAACAACCCCCCTGTTAATTGTAATTATTTTTTTATTTCTTAATTCGGGCTAACTTCACGTCCGTTTAAACGTGTATTTTAAAGTTAAATCGGGTGAAGAATCACAACTACCCGTTTGTCCACCCCTTCGCAGCGTTTGTCCTGCCCCTTAAAGTGCGAAACAACCCCCTCGTTAATTGTAATTATTTTTTTAATTCTTAATTCGGGCTAACTTCAAGTTCTCTTAAATAGGTATTTAAATGTTAATTCGGGTGCAGAATCACAACTACCCGTTTGTCCACTCCTTCGCAGCGTTTGTCCAACACCTTAAAGTGCGAAACAACCCCCTCGTCAATTGTAATTATTTTTTTATTTCTTTATTCGGGCTAACTTCACGTTCTCTTAAATGGGCATTTAAACGTTAATTCGGGTGCAGAATCACAACTAAGCGTTTGTCCACCCCTTTGCAGCGTTTGTCCAACCCCTTAAAGTGCGAAACAACCCCCGTGTTAATTGTAATTATTTTTTATTTCTTAATTCGGGCTAGCTTCAGGTTTCCTTAAATGGGCATTTAAGCGTTAATTCGGGTGCAGAATCACAACTACTCGTTTGTCCACCCCTTCGCAGCGTTTGTCCAACCCCTTAAAGTGCGAAACAACCCCCCTGTTAATTGCAATTATTTTTTTATTTCTTAATTCGGACTAGCTTCACGTTCCCTTAAATGGGCATTTAAACGTTAATTCGGGTGCAGAATCACAACTACCCGTTTGTCCACCCCTTCGAAGCGTTTGTTTAACCCCTTAAAGTGCGAAACAACCCCCCTGTTAATTGTAATTATTTTTTTATTTCTTAATTCGGGCTAGCTTCACGTTCCCTTAAATGGGGATTTAAAAGCTAGCACGAATTAAGAAATAAAAAAATAATTACAATTAACAGGAGAGTTGTTTCGCACTTTAAGAGGTTGGACAAACGCTGCGAAGGGGTGGACAAACGGGTAGTTGTGGTTCTGCACCCGAATTAACGTTTAAATGCCCATTTAAGAGAACGTGAAGTTAGCCCGTATCAAGAAATAAAAAAATAATTACAATTAACTAGGGGGTTGTTTCGCACTTTAAGGGGCTGGACAAACGCTGCGAAGGGGAGGACAAACGGGTAGTTGTGATTCTTCACCCGAATTAACTTTAAAATACGCGTTTAAACGGACGTGAAGTTAGCCCGAATTAAGAAATAAAAAAATAATTACAATTAACAGGGGGGTTGTTTCGCACTTTAAGGGGTTGGACTAACGCTGCGAAGGGGTGGACAAACGGGTAGTTGTGGTTCTGCACCAGAATTAACGTTTAAATGCCCATTTAAGAGAACGTGAAGTTAGCCCGTATAAAGAAATAAAAAAATAATTACAATTAACTAGGGGGTTGTTTCGCACTTTAAGGGGCTGGACAAACGCTGCGAAGGGGAGGACAAACGGGTAGTTGTGATTCTTCACCCGAATTAACTTTAAAATACGCGTTTAAACGGACGTGAAGTTAGCCCGAATTAAGAAATAAAAAAATAATTACAATTAACAGGGGGGTTGTTTCGCACTTTAAGGGGTTGGACAAACGCTTCGAAGGGGTGGACAAACGGGTAGTTGTGATTCTGCACCCGAATTAACGTTTAAATGCCCATTTAAGAGAACGTGAAGTTAGCCCGAATAAAGAAATAAAAAAATAATTACAATTAACGAGGGGGTTGTTTCGCACTTTAAGGGGTTGGACAAACGCTGCGAAGGTGTGGACAAACGGGTAGTTGTGATTCTTCACCCGAATTAACTTTAAAATACGCGTTTAAACGGACGTGAAGTTAGCCCGAATTAAGAAATAAAAAAATAATTACAATTAACAGGGGGGTTGTTTCGCACTTTAAGGGGTTGGACTAACGCTGCGAAGGGGTGGACAAACGGGTAGTTGTGATTCTGCACCCGAATTAACGTTTAAATGCCCATTTAAGAGAACGTGAAGTTAGCCCGAATAAAGAAATAAAAAAATAATTACAATTAACGAGGGGGTTGTTTCGCACTTTAAGGGGTTGGACTAACGCTGCGAAGGGGTGGACAAATGGGTAGTTGTGATTCTGCACCCGAATTAACGTTTAAATGCCCATTTAAGAGAACGTGAAGTTAGCCCGAATAAAGAAATAAAAAAATAATTACAATTAACGAGGGGGTTGTTTCGCACTTTAAGGGGTTGGACAAACGCTGCGAAGGTGTGGACAAACAGGTAGTTGTTATTCGGCACCCGAATTAACGTTTAAATGGCCATTTAAGGGAAAGTGAAGCTAGCCCGAATTAAGAAATAAAAAAATAATTGCAATTAACAGGGGGGTTGTTTCGCACTTTAAGGGGTTGGACAAACGCTGCGAAGGGGTGGACAAACGGGTAGTTGTGATTCTGCACCCGAATTAACGTTTAAGTACCTATTTAAGAGAACTTGAATTTAGCCCGAATTAAGAATTAAAAAAATAATTACAATTAACGAGGGGGTTGTTTCGCACTTTAAGGGGCTGGACAAACGCTGCGAAGGGGTGGACAAACGCTTAGTTGTGATTCTTCACCCGAATTAACTTTAAAATACACGTTTAAACGGACGTGAAGTTAGCCCGAATTAAGAAATAAAAAAATAATTACAATTAACAGGGGGGTTGTTTCGCACTTTAAGGGGTTGGACAAACGCTGCAAAGGGGTGGACAAACGCTTAGTTGTAATTCTGCACCCGAATTAACGTTTAAATGCCCATTTAAGAGAACATGAAGTTAGCCCGAATTAAGAAATAAAAAAATAATTACAATTAACAGAGGGTTGTTTCAGAGGGTGGACAAAAAAATTATGTGGTGGACAAACATGGACAAACGATGGACAAACAATATAGCAACGCTTAGTTGTGATTCTGCACCCGAATTAACGTTTAAATGCCCATTTAAGAGAAGGTGAAGTTAGCCCGAATTAAGAAATAAAAAAATAATTACAATTTACAGGGGGTTGTTTCAGAGGGTGGACAAAAAAAATTATGTGGTGGACAAACATGTACAAACGATGGACAAACAATATAGCAAGAGTTTTTTTTAAATTTTCGAAAATTTGTGGATTTGTGAAGTTAGCCCGAAAAAAAATTTTTGTTTATAAAAAAGAATTGATGGGTGGACTAACGAAATAAAATGGTGGACAAACGTGGACAATCAATGGACAAACGAATGGCATCAATCGCATTTTTTCCCGACTTTTTCGGGCTAACTTCACGGAGCTAAAGTGTGTACCCTTTAAACCATATACGTTTTCTAAACATTTAATTAAGAATGTAATATGTACCAGAGACTTGGTGGGCGTTCTATGAAAAATATAAATACTACAGCATTGGAACTTGCTCAACACAGTTAATGCATTGTCAGCCAACATAGAAAGACTCTTCTCTTCAGCATACGGTTTGTCATTCCAAACTACGTAATCGGCTAGGCAATGTCAAAGCTGCTAAGTTGGTTTCAATTTTTAAAGAGCTTAATTGCATCAGTGATGACGTGACTGATCAGATATCAGATTGATAATTTTAGATTACAAGATTACTGTGAGACTGGAACAGTTTTGAGAAATTTATTAACTCTTGTATGCAAAATGTTTTAAGTTTTCCAATTTTTGTTAAGTTCCGGTTATTAATAAATAAATAATATGTCTGTTGAAAAGTTTTTATAATGTATTTGAGAATTTTTTTCCTATTTATTTAGTATTTTAATCAAGACAATGAAAAAAAACGCTTCTTTAATTTAAGTGTTTTAAACAAAAAGTGTTTTAAACATATACACATGTTTAAAACAGTTGTTTAAAACAAAATGTTTAAAACGAATCAACCCTGATGCCAGCGTAGTTCAAACTGAACTGGCTGGTATCTCCATAGCCGCAAAAGAGATAATGGGGAAAGGTATAGCCGGCAAAACTATAATAATCTGCACAGACAGCAGACAAGCGCTACTAACCCTGAACAGACCACGTGTCATATCAGGGCTAGCAATGGAGTGTCATGAATCACTAGCCCAAGCTTCGGATGGTAACAACATCATCCTGAGGTGGGTTAAAGGACACAACGGAAGTAAAGGCAACCGCATTGCTGACCAGCTAGCTAGGAAGGCAGCAGGCCTAAGACTCTTAGGACCTGGTGATCTTTTTGGCTGGTCAACTGCAACAATCGCGGAAATTGTCAAATTTCATTCCCACACGCAAACCGTGAAAAGATGGAAAGAAGGGCCAGGTAAGACGCCAAGGTAACACTAAGGAACCTTGGGAAGTCAGCATCAGAAAAGTACTTGAGAATGACCAGAAAAAACCTACGCTTGACAGTTGGTTTTTTAACTGGCCACTGTCAACTAAGAAAACACCTCCACACACTGGGGCTAGTAGACACATCTCTATGCAGGAGGTGTGAACGAGATGACGAAACTGTCGAGCATGTCTTATGCGAATGTCCGGAGTTATCATCAATACGAGAGTATGCGTTCGGCGAGCCTTGGCCTACACGTGCGGATATAGGGGAGATGCCACCAGGTGATTTGTCCACCTTCCTGGAAATGGCAGGATGGATGATGAACTAAGGACGACAACCCCCTGGGAGGACGTACAATGGGTCAATTGTGGCCTAAGTGCTGTGGGATTTGACTCACACTCCCTACTCTACAGATACAGATGTGTATCTATGTATGTATATAGAGAAAATGTGGTGAGCAACTTGGACAGTCCATAGCAAGGCAGCTTTCGAATTGAGTAGGGAGCCGCGGAAGATAAAACAAAGAAAAAACTTGCTATGGAACTTTGAATGATGTTTCCTTAATGAGTGGCTACAATTTTCGTTACAGAAATGATTTGGTGACCCCTGCTCGCCACTTGACCGTTGTGGGCAAGGGTCCTTACCCAACATGCGTTCGTTTGTATAATAAATTACCTAATTATGTTAAAGAGTCAAATATTTATGTAATTAAGAGAACAGTTAAGGACTTACTTCTGGTAAACACTTTCTATTCGTTAGAGGAATACTTGCAGGCATCTTTTTAACAATTTGTATGTTTTTGTGTATATTTTATATGTTTTTATGTTAAGTTTTTTATGTACTTATAGTTTTTACTGATTATAGATTGTATTTGACGCATTTCAATACTTGTAAAAGTCAGATGAAATAAAGAATATTGATTGACTGATTGATTGAAGACCTCACCTTCTTGTTTATTATTATTCTTATATTATTATTCTTATTATTCAGATTTAGCCATACGGCTCACACTCCGTCTAAGGGGAAAATTGACTCATCCCAGATACCTACGGTATCAAAAGGATTGAGCTCTGATGGGACTCTTTCCGTGTTATCGAGCCCTAGGTGACTTGGTATGCAGGTGTATCTCCCAAAAATTTTCGTACACATCTGGCCGTTGCGAGTAGTACAGCTTTCTGCATTATTATTCTTATATTATTGTTATTGTTATTAAATTTTTGTAGATCGTTTTTGAACACACCTATGATATTGAAAGGAGGCTATAATTAGATTACCTTAGCTTAGTTAGTACAATCTTTTTATTTCAGTACTTAAATTACGTCTTAACAGCTATTGAACTAATTTTTCTTCGTTATTGATATTTTATGGACTTACGGTCTTTAAATATTTATTCTTCTTGATATAGCAGTCATGTTGTGACTGGCTGATTGACATAAAGTCCATGCCATTAAAGAAAAACTCTGTAAAATGACGAAAATGCGCATATAACAGTTGAACTTTGTTATCTGATGAATAATCAATAAAATATTAGTAGATCGTCGCGATACGATCTTACCTCTTATAACCTCATTTTGGACAGAGCTGTTTTGTCTTCTTCGCTATGTTCACTCCCATCCTCAGTCATGATATTATACCCAGGGTCCTTCATCTACTTCTATCCAGTTTAAAACGTCTTTCTCAGATACTTCTTCTTCATTATCCTACAGAGATCTGGAACTTCTAACCGTTCTTAATCTATGTCTGCATCTTGGCCATTCTTCCAATCATTTTTTAATGTTTGGTCCTTCACCCCTTTCCATGCTGCAGCAAATTAAAAATTGTTGATTTTAAATTGTAACACTTTAAATTTTGCAAGGTACGCTGCCATCTTGTCTCTTCCGCATATCTTCATCATGCAAAACAACAATTACTTCGTCTAACAACTTTCTGCGACATATTCGTTTGGTTGCCAAAATTATTTTCTGATCCATGTGTTGAATAAGCGATGTTGTATTTTTTGGCAACAGCATACAACTAAAGTTGCCATTTTCTGAACGTAGAATATTTTCAGAGAGATGAGCAGGAGCATTGTCTAAAATCAATAAACATTTCACCTCTTCAGGCGGTATTCCCAGTTTCTTCTCTTGAAATTTTCTCACTGCATGTACACATTATTTAAAAAAACAAATTTTTGAAAATATCTGAGGTAAACCATGCCTGATTAAAGAGAAGTATAATATGAAAATGTCAGAAAAATACGGGACGGGTCAAGCATGTAAATATTAACAGGACATTTGTAATTTTTTTACATTTGACCGAATTTTTTGTCGTTATATCCGAAGTCCGTTAAATAGAGCTAAATCGTGGCTTTACTGTACTAATAATTAAAAATTTCAATTTCGTTGCAACCCGAAACTGCAGTCGTATTATAGTTCTAGTTCAATCAGAGAGTACAGCAATAATCTCTACCAGTCTCGGGGCTTCTTTGACCCTTATCAGGGATCCTATTTTCGAATTCATTCGAGCATATTTCGCATACGAACTTCGCTCGAAATTCAGTTTCCTGTATTTTCGAATACTTCGTGTACGAATTTTTTCGTATACGATGACTCGAATGGGTATGAACCATTCGAATGTGGATGCTCGTATACGAATTATGTTTCATTTCAAGGTCATTTCAGTTGTCATTGATAGTTTTAATCGTTTTTGTATACAATATTTTTACCTTGAACTTTCTTTTCAATGGCTAGTTTAAAATATTTTTTTAATAGAAAGAAAGGACATACTGTACGATAATGCATTGAATATAGCCTAACCTAACTTTATGTACGTATTTTAGCTCTAAGCTTCACATATGACACCGTTGCCATATCCTCAATTTTTTCAGACTATCACATATAAAGTTATTTAAAAAATAGTTTTGAAACACTGTAACGAATGGGTGTTAATTATAACAAATCTGTAGGTGATGTGGAAGAATAGGTATAAGCTTTGAAGGAGTAGCTTAATTGCTTGTTATTGAGCTGGCTAGCTGGATATGTAAGAGACCTTTTATGTGACTCAGGAGAGGATCAGGCCGAATTTGCACACCCGAAATAAGACGATAACTAATAAAGTATTGTAGTGTTCAAGCAAATAAATAAAAAAATAAAAAGGAATGAAAAGAAGAGAACTATTGACCAAGAAGATACTTAGAAGTACGGAAGAGGGCGCCTGGTGAATTTTACTTCACCGAGTGACTTATACTGCTGCCTGCATCTACTTATTACTGTTATAGTACTATTACTTTTATCTAGATATGTGAATTTATAGGAAATAAAACATATATTTAGGTACAACTAACCAATTTAATGAAACAAACCTATTACCCCTATACAGAATAAGCCAAATAAAAACGGAACATACGCAGTTAATACAGTGTATCGGAACTACGTTTGAAATAGTCTACCAATATAAAAGTTTGACAAACATAAATCATAGCAACTCAACTACCTGTTTTCTTTTAGGCTAAGGCTACGACCAGACAAGCGACAATTTACGGCGCCATAAGAGCAGTAAAATGAAGCGCGAAAATGGGTCCTGGTAAGAAGGATCTGGGTCCAAATTTGTAGCTCATCTAACCACAACAACGACCGAAACACTGTATTTACATCTCGCGACACGCTGTAATTTACATCCCCATCTGGTCATGCTTTTTACGGTCGCTTCATTTTACTGCTTTTCCGGCGCTGTAACAGCAGTAAAATGAAGCGGCAGTAACTGCAGTAAAAAGCATGGCCAGACGGGGATGTAAATTACGGCGTGTCGCGAGATGTAAATACAGTGTATTGGTCGTGGTTGTGGTTAGATGAGCTACAAATTTGGACCTAGGTCCATTTGTTTGCGACACGACGCTGAAGATGGACCCGTTCGATATTGCTTCGCGATATTTTACAGCTCAGTCAGGCCATCCACTACACTCACCACGGGACCAATATTCGCGCTTCATTTTACTGCGATTATGGCGCCGTAAATTGTCGCTTGTCTGGCCATAGCCTTAGCCTAAGAAGACAGGTAGTTGAGTTGCTATGATTTATGTGTGTCAAACTTTTATATTAGTCGACTATTTCAAACGTAGTTCCGATACACTGTATTAACTGCATATGTTCCGTTTTTATTTGGCTTATTCTGTATACAATTTTTATACACTAGCTAAACCGGACGTACTAAGCTATAACACTCCTGTTGATAACACAGGTTTTTACAGTATGGGAAAAATATGTAATGAATGGTTTATATATGAAAGTTAATTAATGTAAAAATGTATGTACAAATTTGTTGTTAATGAAGAAGCCAATATTGGCTGACAATATCGTATCTGTTCGGAGGTGATAAACGTAAGTATGATACCTGACAATGAAATAAATGTTTCGATAAGGATTCAAACTTAGATAATGTGCACACTATCTTTACAGATAGTTTATAATCCCCCCTACTATTTTAAAATAAATGAGCTAACCTTGAAATATAAAATTTTTGAAAAATTATTGTATAGTTTAATTATGTTTAAGGAAATGAAGGTATACTATTATTAGGATTATTAAGTTATTGATACAAAAAAAATAGGTAAAAGTGCAAATATTATTAAAACAAATTACAATCAAATTGACTTATAAAAACCTGTCCGGTCTACCAAGTGACCATGGGTTCTCCAACTCTTTCCAGGGAATGATCAGAGGCCCAAGGAAGGTAGCTTGCGGTGTTCCTCAACCTAGGAGGGAGGTGTATCCTTGTTACCAACTGGAGATACCTCTCAGTACCGGCGAATTCCAAAAAAAAAATTCCATAAAAAGACCACGATTCCAATAAAATCAAAAAACTTCCGAATATGTCCCAAAATTTCCCAAAATTATTCTTATTTCTTTTTTTGACTAAATCTTCTATTCTCCAGCGACTAAAAGAAAACAAAAATCTTTCAGTCATATTACTTCTTTTGAGTAACATGAAACACGGTATGTAGGAAGGTATTTATAAAAAGTTTGTAGAAAAAACTTGAAACAAAAAGTTGAATCACTGATGTGTGTAGGTGAAGTATGATTGACCTTGATTTTTTTTCCATCTGAAGACATTTGAAAAACTAAACTATGGTTAAGGATTACTTGTTGCAAAATATGATTGTAAAGTTGGATGTTACAAGAAGGATTTCTTTACAGACGTAAAACTAAAAGTAAAGGAAAATGTCATAAGTCAGAAATTACTTTGATTTGGAAATATAATTTTAAAGAATCTTTCTCAGTAGAGGACATAAATTTGGTAGTTATAGGGACTATTTAAGACCTGATGGTTACAGAATAACAATTTTCCTAATGTAAGTATGGTATTGAAAATGAGAAAATGGTCATTTTTTCCCTTGGCAAGAACAAAAAATGGCGCTTACCCAATGTCCAGAATCCTCCGATATTGGAACTAAAACAGCACTCTCACCATAATTTATACCATAAAACAAACTTCTTTCCAACTTTAATGCATTCCTTTTCAACTAAATAATTATTTTCTAAATAAAATAAAATGGCTAGACACCGGTCGCTGGAAAATCACATCATTTGCAGACGGCTACCGAAGATCAAGTAACCATCCTCTTTCACCTTCTTCCCCTCCTGTCATCCAGGCGGAAATTGTCATTGACACATGAGTCAACGAATAAATGTTAAATTCACTAACCATACTACCAACCAAAATAATTATAATGGGGCTCAAGTTTAGATTACACTCTATGCGAGTGAACGTATACCTGGTTGCATACTTAATAGGTAGCATTTTTTTTATAGAAGTGAATCTTATAGTTGCGATCAGGATACTGATCGTTACATTCTCCCATTACTTGGAAAAAAAATTGATCTTATGAGCAATTTTTTTTCCATATGCACCTATAAATACCCAATACAAGTATCCATAGAGAAAATCACACGCTTTGGGATCCAACACAGGCGTGAATAAACCGAATGACTAAAATAACCTAAGAATACTACACTACTCTAAACTAACCTATCGTTGGACACCGTCCAAAACTCTTAGGACCAGTCCTCTGTGACCTATATCCTAAAGTCCAAATTGTGTTCGAGTTGATTCAGTAGATTTAAAATAAACCCCAAATTATGGTCAACAAGAACACCATAACAACAATATTCATGAAGGCAAACCTACATATAACCTATACAACGACTAACTCAAACACACTCACATCTGACTCGATCGATTATACCTAACCGCAAATTATGAGTCCTGTAAATGGGATTATCTTAATACTCAATATATCACATGTAGTACCAACATACATACGTAAGGTTTCTTATAACTCTTTGCTAAATTACATAATTCAGATAATTCCTAATCTCAAAAAAAATGTCGAATGGGACGAGTACCACACAATTGTTCTATCGATGGACAACAGATTTAAATAGAGCATATCCAAAGTGAACAATCAGTAGATCTCGTAGCCAATTCTTGATAAGCCAAATATAGGCCATAGTATATATCAAACTAAATATAAGAGTTATTGACAAGAAAAGAAATTATTGTAGCAAGCCTTTTATCCTAAATTGATCCGACAGTGGACAACAGATTTATATTGAAACATATCCAAGGTGGAACAACCAGGCAGATTTAAGTGAGCAACGCTACAACCTAGCACTAAATGTGCCAACCAATATTTCGAAGTCATCACACATGAAATAATTCAAGAAGTCACATATTGATAACTCTTATAAATAAATCCAATTAAGGAAATACTAGAGAACAAGTAAATCAATTTCTAAAGAAACTGCAGATTAAGAAAATGTTCCCTAGTTACTCACAGAGAACAGGATATTGATCCTGACTCAAAGGTACATATGAACCAAAAAAAAATTAGTTCCTCGGAAAGATGATGCTTGAACAAAACAATCCCTTGGTGAATACAAAAGCTACAATATTTCAATATATCAAAGAAGTTACCATCTTTATCAGAATAATAAAATAGTAAAACTTACGAAGGATAGATAAACATACAAGTTAAGACTAAGTCTCTTCAGAATGAATGTAAACTGAAAATCGAATAAGAATGCCTAGTGCATGATTAAAATGATGATTAAACATTCTATCATAAAGATTCAGCATCTGAACTAATTGAGGTATGGCTTGGAACTAGGCAACTGTGAGCAATGAAATCTGCTTCCTATCAGGTGCACAGTCGATAAGCAACAAGTCTCGAACCCACGTATTTGCATAGCCAAACTAGGCAAACCATTTTCCTAAGAAATGTTCACTACAATAAATAATGAAATGGTTTCATAGTCTTTACCATAAATTTCATATCAATTAACTTAATTGTATATTTGACAAATGGGGTATGACTTTGGACTCATACTGTATACTAAAATTGCATTTACCCAAACAAATATCGCGATAACTTCTTTAGACAAAAATAAGCTAATGTACCAAGGAATCATGCTAAGTACTGAAATAACTTTCCAGTAGAAACTACAAATTCAAATACAAAACGAGATAATCCTAATTTAAACCTATTATGTAGATACACTAATCTACAAGTGATGACATATATAAGCATAATCACATACAAGGTGTTAACAGTTCCATACCAGTTCAATAATAAACCAAATTAAGCTAAATCTCAATAATAAACTAATGGCATCTAACATACATAGAATATGGAAAGCTAGAAAGATTACTATAATAGATAAAGCATAGAGTCCCTATCTGGTGACTAAAATCAAAATCCAATTGTTAACCTATTCATTGCACAATCGAGTATTTCTGAAATTTAGAAAGAGGAATTAACTTGATCAATATTGTTAAGTTAATCTTCTTCTTCTGACGACGAAGATGCTAAGTCGTTGACAGTATTATCGGGTAGTAAGTCCTTTATATGGAATCGACCAAGTTTTCTGTTGGACGAACTATCTTTTAGTTCATATATTAAAGGAGAGATTACTTTACTGACAACACATGGGACATATTTCTGACAAAATTTGGCAGAAATAGCATCACCTTTACTAGACTTAACGAAATTCCGTTTCAATACCCGATCACCAACAAAGAATCGCAAATCTCTTTTCCTCAAATTATATTGACTCTGTGACTTAAGGTACGAAGATTTTAACTTCTTTCTGATGTCTGCAAATATTGGAGGCAAAGTCTGAAGATCATCTAAACGATGAAGCTTCTCAGAGATCGGAGGGAGATTTGTGGAATTGTCCGAAATTAAACCAAAATAATCACCAGACAAAGCAATATTTCTACCAAAATTCAAATAAGCTGGAGAACATTGAGTAACTTCATGGACCGAAGTTCTTATGGCTTGAGCTATTGAGTGAATATACTGGTCCCAAGCTCTGTGATCTGGATAGGTGTACGATCTAAGGGCTGTTACAATACTGCGATTCACTCGCTCACTATGATTAGCTTGTGGATGGTATGCCGCATTATAAAAGATCTTCTGAACTTTGTATTTAGTTAGAAGGTCTTTAAAAGCCTTAGACACAAATTGAGGACCATTGTCACAAGACACAATTTGGGGAACACCAAACAACAAAAAGACTTGTTCCTCCAAATATTTCACAATGGCAGGGACAGTGGCATTCCGAAGAGGAAAAACTAGTGGAAATTTTGTAAAGTAGTCCACAACCACCAAACAATAGGTATAGCCATTGTAGCTACGAGGATATGGTCCAATCAGATCCATGGATATCATCTGCCATGGGAAGTCAATGTTCCTAAAAGTACCCATTAATCCAGCTTGTGGCATAGTACTTGGCTTGCAAGTAGCACAAACTCTACATCTAGAAATATATTTCTTGATATAGTTGCGCATGCCAGGCCAATAATATAATTCTGCTATCCTACTAAATGTTTTATAAGAACCAAAATGACCAGATGTCACATTATCATGAAATGTACGAAGAATTTCATCCCGGTTTGCTGTTGGGACAACAATCTTCCAATCAGACATATTAGACAAAGCTTCCACTGAACTAACGACATGCTTATAAAGGATATTATTTTCTACTTTAAAATCAGGATACTGATCAGCTTCTTGGGTAACCTTTTCCACCATTTTCTGATACCATGCATCCGGAACTAAAGTGGATAAGTCAAGAAGATTGACATCAAACGTTCGAGACAAAGCATCAGCTACTACAACACCATTTGCCTTACGATGGACGATATTATAATCAAATGCTGACAACTTACAAATCCATCGAGACAAACGTTGGGATGGGTTACGCATAGAATGCATCCAGAGTAACGAACTATGATCAGTAATAAGGGTACACTTACGACCTTCTAAATAGTACCGGAACGCCTCCAAGCCATGAATAATAGCAAGGAGTTCACGCTCTGTAGTGGAATAATTTTTCTGAGCCTTATTGAGCTTCTTACTAGTATATGCTATGGGGTGTTCAGAACCATCTTTCATCTGAAAGAGTACACCACCTGAGGCGGTATTTGAACAATCTATCATGAGGTAGAAATGTTCACTGAAATCAGGTGAAGTCATGACAGGAGCACTGGTAAGAGCTTCTTTAATGCGATGAAAAGCGTCATCAGCTTCAGGAGTCCAGGTGATAGTTTGGCCCTTTTTCCTATTTTTAAGGAGGTCAGTAAGCGGTGATAATAAAGTAGAATAAGAAGGCACAAATCGACGATAGTACCCACACATGCCCAAGATCCTACGTAATTGTGTAGTAGTTTTAGGAATGGGGAAGTCCTTAATAGCGGTTACTTTATCAGGGTCTGTTCTCAAACTTTGATGATCGACAACATATCCTAGAAATTTCAAATTAGGACGACAAAAATTACATTTCTCTAAATTAACCGTGAGATTAGCCTCTTTAAGGCGTGAAAATAATTTCTCCAATATATCAATATGTGAGGAAAAATCAGGAGTAACAACTATAATATCATCTAGATAATAAAATACAAATGGTTCAAGTTGTGGACCAATAACCAAGTCCATTAAACGACACATTGTTTGCGGAGCTGAAACTAGACCGAAAGGCATTGTGACAAATTGAAATAACCCTTTACCACTGACAGCGAAAGCAGTATACTTCTTACTCTCTTCGCTTAACGGAATCTGTAAGAAGGCTTTGGATAAATCGATAGAAGAGATATATTTGGCATTCTGAAGTTTGCTCAGAATGATATCTATCCGAGGAATGGGATAAGCATCTCGATTGGTAGTGATACTATTAAGTTTGCGACCATCGAAGCATATTCTGAATGATCCATCATTCTTCTTTGTCATCCATAAGGGACTACAAAATGACGACGTCGACTTTTCGATAATGTTTAAAGAGAGCATCGAATCAATTTCTTTACTTAAATCTGCTTGCCATGCCTGAGGTATGGGATATTGATATTGTCTGAAAGGAGTTGTAGTGTTCACTTCGATAGTATGAGATATTAAATGTGTACGACCTAATTTATCCTTGGAAGAGATAGATGAAAATTTAGAGATAATATTCTCTAACTGTTTTTGCTCTAAGCTAGACAAACTAGAGAACTCACGAATGGCACTTAAAGTTGCAACATTAAAGGAAGATATAAACAATGAAAAATCTGAGCAATTAGTGTACTATTAAATGCATTCAAGAAATCCATGCCAAGAATTATAGAATTTTTAACTGAAGGTATAACATAAAATGTAATCAGTTTCCGAATATTGGCAACTACGATTTCTGTGTCAAATTTACCTGTAATTGACTGTATAGCACCATCTGCAGTAGAGACTTTTAAAGAAGAAATAGGCATAACATTAATATCCGTATTTTCTAATAATTTCAATGAATACGAACCTATTAAAGAAATGTTCGAGCCACTATCTAATAGAGCTAAACACGATTGTCCTAATATTTCAATTTCAAGATAAGGTCGGTTATCATTATGTTTCCTAACCAATAAAGAGTTTAGATCAAAATCCAAAATATCTGATTTATTTTCAAAATTATCTGGTACTAACATAGACATACTATTATTATTTACTAACTTACAACCTGGTATAGAATTTGGAACTGTTTCCTTGTCTTGATCATGCTTACTACCAAAATTCCAGTTTAAGACTGGAGAGGATAATCTACAGTCAAGCAAACTGCTCGAGTCAACTGAAGGGTACCTAACGATTACTTTTTCCCTGACTTTGGCTTGCGTGTTGGCCTCCGGTTGGAAGTGTTTCTTCCTTCCTGAGAGGTGTTCGAACTGCTGGCGGGTATTGGACCTGAAGCTTCGTCTACAGCTGCGGTCATATTCCCTGATGGGGCTGCTGTTTGAGGAACGCTCAGGGTACGAGCCTCTGCATGCTCGTTTCCCGAACACTTAAAACAATTTCGTTTCAGTGTGTTATCTTTACCACAACCGTGGCAGAAAATCCGGGTTTGGGGTCTGGAACAATCCCGAAATGCGTGACCAGCTTCCTGACAATTCCAACAAGAAAAAGAAGAAGTAGCCACAGACACATTCGGTGTATGGGGTCTAGATTGCCAAGAACGATTTCTCGAGGAGTGAGAATTAAAACCAGGACCAGAATTAAATCGCGAGGTTGTAGGAGAATTAAGAGACCAAGATAGAGTTTCCTCTAATCGTTTACATTTTTCTGTGAGTTCTTCTATACTGGCTATATCCACCAGTGCTAATTGGGCATGGTAAAAAGGTAGTAAACATTTTAAAATTATTTTTATTTTCGAACTATCCGTTAAAGGAGTGTCTAGTCGACTACACATGCCTAACATAGTGTTGATAAACATGGTCACTGATTCTCCAGGTTTCTGCTTGTGGTTCTTGATCTCGTCTAAGAGATCAGTTTGGAAAGAATAAGACAGAAAATCGGATTTTAGTTTCTGAGCCAAACCAGTCCAAGTGGTAAAGCTACCACGGTTGTTCATAAACCACGTAAAAGCATGGCCTGTAAATAGTTCGGCAGAAGCCGAAAAAAGATCTTCCTCACTCACACCTCTCGAAACACGAAGACATTCTACCCTATCTAAAAATGAAATTACTTGGTCATAATGACCTTCACCAGAAAACGAAACTCCCCACTTATGTACCTGCACAGACTTGGGATGTAACAAGGAATTAGAGGCTTGAACCGAAGAAACAGGAGTGGACGTGGCTAGAGGATTTACTCGAGAATCGAGTTCACCTTCTAGACTGAGAATCCTAATGGACATAGAGCGTTTGTAAAGTTGTTGCTCCTCATCTGAGCAACATAATAAGTGGACACGACCAGAGATATGAGTAAGACGTGAAATGTATCTAGAATACATGCTATCATGGACAGTCCCTCTAAAATTATTTATCTTTTGCGTAAGATCCTCTATTGTCTCATTTATTCCCTGTTGTTGTTCCAGGAAAGGAATAGCTGCAGCTGAAATTTGTCGGAAACTCCTATTTCCTTGCCCTTGTTTAAGGGCACCATGCAATAGACTGCGTTTTCTATCACATTTAGCGGCTTCTTCAACCTCTATTTCTCTTATCCTCAGCTCATAGTCCAATTCCTTAACCAACAAATGTTCTGGCTGAAAGGTACACATGGTGGTAGTGAAAATTTAGTAACAATAAACCCAACCCAACAAAGACAAACCGAACCCAACCCAACAACTAACGACCAATTAACAGACAATCTACTAAATGAGCTGCTAAACCGACGGACAAATAAACCGACAACCAAATGTAACCGATATATATATATATATATATATATATATATATATATATATATATATATATATATATATATATATATATATATATATGGGGTGTATGAGTGTGTTATAGAGGTAGCACCTTTTATTGGAACGACCACATCAAACGTCATAGACGGGAGATGGTTTTTGATAACTGGTCCTCATAAGGCACTCAACTCTCACTTATGGCTCCACGTGCCACATCCCGGGCAACTGCATTGGTCTGCAGGCTAAACTAAGTGAGGGTAGCCAGACATGGTGATAGGTTGGACAGTGGCAGCTGGCTGTTACAAAACTGACCATGCGGCGAGAATGATAGCCACAGAAACGGCACATATACAGCGGTGCAGAAGGCAAAGGGAAACCACTGCACTATTTTCCCAAGAGAATTTCTTCCCATAACGATGACAATTTCGGCAAGTGAAGATGGAATGTGTAGCGACCCGACTCACGCTCGGCGCCATCTCGGTTCCGGGTCGGATGGTGTGAAATTTGCTACCGGCTGCCAAGGTGTGAGGGATCAGGCACCTGGCAGAAATTGTGCGACTGAATCCAAATTTTCATTTAATTTAAGAAAATGTCAACGAATTGGTACATGGAACGTCCAGGGACTGATCCAAAATCCTGGAAAGTTACACATAATTGAAAAAGAAATGGCAGACCACAATCTTTCGGTACTGGGACTCTCAGAAGCTCACTGGAGAGGAAAAGGGCATTTTAAAACAACTGCTGGCAACGTCGTCTATTTTTCAGGCCCAGATAACAAAAGTACAAATGGAGTCGCAATAATTGTACCCTCTAAACTTAACGACTGCGTAATTGGATATAATACTATTGATGACAGGATAATATCCCTTAAAATGAGAATATCCACCAATACCCTACACCTTGTCCAGGTATACGCTCCTACAACAGCTGCACAAGAAGAAGACATCAACAGGTTCTATGGTTGTTTAGAAGAAACTGTTCGCGCTATTCCGAATCGTGAACTCGTCATAATTTTAGGAGATTTTAACGCCAAAGTGGGGTCATCTAATGAAAATATTGAAGGAGTGCTGGGCAAAAATGGACTAGGACAGAGAAATGAGAATGGTGACCGTCTAGTGGAGTTCTGTGTAGAACAACATCTTACAATTACAAACACATTATATCAACATCATCCACGGAGATTATACACATGGCGCAGCCCAGATGGACGAACAAGGAATCAAATAGACTACATCCTAATAAGATCAAGATGGAAATCGTCGTCCATCAACTGTAAAACATATCCTGGCGCAGACTGTGGAAGCGATCATCAACTCTTGGTATTGAACGTTCGACTTCGTTTTAAAGTCCCCAAAAGAAGACCCCAGAGAAAAGTCATGTTTCTAAGTCCATCAAAAATCAATGACTTCCGACAAAACCTAGAAGATGCTCTTTCTTTAGACCAAGTAGATAATGACCCTGAGAGCACTTGGATCTATCTCAAAGATAAGGTAATCGAGGCTGCAAAAGACTGTGAGGCAGCGGTTTCCACTGGCCGTAAGCCATGGATATCCGATAATACGTGGACTGTGATTCAACGCAGAAAAGCACATAAAACTAGATACGGAACAAACGATGAATACAGAGCGTTATCGAGAGAAATCAGAAAACAGTGCCGCAAAGATAAAGCTGATTACATCTCTCAAATATGCAGAGAGATAGAGGAACATGGCTGTCGAAATGAACCGAGTGACTTATTCCAGAAGATCAAACTCCTTACCAGAGAGTTTAAACCTCAAACGTGGTCTGTAATAGATAAGGAAGGTAATTTAAAGACCGATACTGATGAAATATTGGAAACATGGCGAAACTACTGTGGCGAGCTATATAAAAATAACGAGGTATCAGCAGAAAATCAGTGGCCTTCTGACTACCCTAGAGAACCTACTGTCTTACTCGCTGAAGTCAAAGATGCAATTAAATCACTAAAGGGAAATAAATCCCCAGGCATTGATTCAATACCATGTGAAATACTACAGTTACTAGGTGACAAAGGATTACATATCATCCATTCTATCTGTGTCGCTGTTTGGAATTCAGGAAATTTATATCCCACTACACAAAAAAGGAACTACTACCAGATGTGAAAACTACCGCACACTGTCACTAATAACACATGCTAGTAAAATCTTGTTGCATATCATCAAAAACAGATTAAAAACCTATCTACATTACCAAATACCTCAGGAACAAGCGGGGTTTGTAAAGGGTAAAGGTACAAGGGAACAAATCCTGAACCTGAGACAACTCATTGAAAAGTCTAGAGAATTTCAAGTACCTATGATTATATGCTTCGTTGACTACCAAAAGGCATTTGATTGTGTAAGCTGGATAAATCTGTGGTCAATTTTAATAGAAATGGGCGCACCAATGCACCTGGTGACACTTATTAAAAATCTATACCAGTCTAATATAGCGACAGTACGACTAGATCAGAAGTTCTCAAACCAATTCAAGACCGAGAGAGGTGTTAGACAAGGATGCGTGTTGTCACCTGACTTATTTAACATTTATGGTGAACATGTCATGAGGATGGTTTTAGAAGGATGGGCCGGTGGAGTAACAGTAGCTGGTAAGAAAATCTCCAATTTAAGATTTGCTGATGACACTACACTTATAGCAGCAAATGAGCAAGAAATGTTTGATCTTCTGCGAAGAGTTGAGTACGAAAGCAATTCTGCGAAGAGTTGAGTACGAAAGCAATAGAGTTGGTCTGAAAATCAATAAAGCTAAGACAAAAATAATGGTGGTCGACAGATTTGACACTATTCAACTGACTAACATATTACAGGAATACCAGATAGTAAACACCTTTGTCTATCTCGGGTCTAGTATAACTAACGATGGTAACTGTGAAGCAGAAGTTCGGAGACGTATTGGTATGGCAAAAAATGCGATGAGTCGCCTAACTAAAGTTTGGAAAGACAGATCTATCTCTCAAAATATCAAGATGAGACTGGTGAATGCCCTTGTATTCTCAATATTTCTATACGGAGCAGAGACTTGGACTCTTCGCGCATGCGAGCGCCAAAAAATTGATGCCTTTGAGATGTGGTGCTGGAGAAGAATGCTGCGCATACCTTGGACAGCTCATAGGACAAACGTTTCCATTCTAAACCAACTCAATATTAAAAAAAGGCTGTCCACAATATGTCTGCAACGAATTCTGCAATTCTTTGGTCACGTAGTTCGCAGAGGTGACGACAGTTTGGAGAGATTAATTGTTTCTGGAAACGTTCCGGGGAGAAGATCAAGAGGACGATCACCAACTAGATGGTCTGACCAAATAAAGCATTCAGCTGGAAACTCATTCTGCGCAGCTCTTAGAGGAGCTGAAGATAGAGACCAATGGAGAAACATTGTTAGGAATATTGGAAGAAATCACGATCCTCAGTAATGGGGAAACGACAGGAGATATATATATATATATATATATATATATATATATATATATATATATATATATATATATATATATATATATATATATATATATATTTCCGCGGGAGCTATATGTGCTTTCTGTTGTTTTCCGGGTTTGACTCCGCGTTGAATAATTTTGGTTTTGATAAAAACCATTATTTTGACGACGTTTCGGCAAGATCTCACTTGCCACTGTCAAGTCAGGTAGTTCCGCTTCTCGCTGCTGCTTGAAGTAAACTGAATTTTTACTCACGATACCGTCGCTTATGTAGTTGATCCTGATGCTGCTTGCCCTGCGCGAACTCTGGCTCTTGTTATTGGTCCGGTGTAGGTTGCAGTCGTCGGCGGGATGTTACGCGTGGATGTTGCGGCCTGATTTATTTTGGTCTTTTTCTTCAATACCGTTTTCCAAGTTGTAGAAAGCCGTTGCGCATCATCTCTTTGGTTTAAGCCGTTGGGATTTCTTTCAATCTCTATCGATTCTCTGATTTCCCGTTTTCTTTTTATTTCGATGTTAGCTAACATCGTTGTTTGGTTCAGGTTTATTGTGTGTCCTGTATTTGCGACATGTTGAGCCAGGGATGACGTGGTTTCTCCCCTTTCGATAGCATTTCGGTGTTCTTCTCGTCTTACCTGGATTCTTCGGTTGGTCTGTCCAATGTACGACTGTCCACAATCCCCACACGGAATCTCGTATACACCTTGGCTTTCTAACGATATTTTGGTCTTTGGTGTTGGTAAAATAGTTGAGATCTTTCTGTCCGTATTAAATATCGTTTCTATGTTGTGTTTTCTCAGCACTCTCCCTATTTTCTCTGTCGTACCCTTCACATATGGCAGAATGGTTTTGCCGATCGGCTTATTGTCTTCTGTAGGGTCCTTATCTCTTCTTCGAGCATTTTGAGCTTTTTCGATGTTGTATGTTGAGAAGCCGTTTTTTCTTAACGCTGTTTTCACGTTATGCATT
Organism: Diabrotica virgifera virgifera; assembly: GCF_917563875.1. NCBI lineage: Eukaryota > Metazoa > Arthropoda > Insecta > Coleoptera > Chrysomelidae > Diabrotica > Diabrotica virgifera. The sequence goes on along the minus strand of NC_065452.1, from coordinate 80,083,525 downwards.
TCTTCATTTTGATGTTCTTGGTCTGTCAGTCTTTCGGATCTTGTAATCAAGGTTTTGATGATTGAATGCAATTGTGCAGGATGGTGGTGTGAAGCAGCATTTAGATATCTATCGGTATGTGTCGGTTTCCGATACACTGTATGGCCTATGTGTCCGTCTTGTTTCTTTATTATTAACACATCTAAGAATGGAATTTGATCGTTTTCTTCCAGTTCCATGGTAAACTGAATTTTATGGTGGATATTGTTGATGTGTTCTAAAAAAGCCTTTAGTTTTTCTTCTCCGTGGGTCCAGATAATAAAAGTGTCATCCACGTATCTAAGCCACAGTTTGGGTTTGTATTCAGCTGTTTCTATTGCCCGCTGTTCTATTTCCTTCATAAACAAGTTCGCTATTACTGGTGACAGTGGAGAACCCATCGGTGCTCCCTCAATTTGTTTATATCTTTGTTCCTTATAGATGAAATAAGTGTTATTTAAACAGTGTTTGGTTAGGTTTAGTGTATCCGGTGATATTGGATACTTTTTGCTTATGATGTCCAGTGATTCATCTATAGGAACATTCGTGAAAAGTGAGACAACATCGAAGCTGACTAGCAAATGTCCCGGCTCAAGAGTCACACCTTTTATACGCTCGATGAAGTGGCTCGCGTTCTTGACGTAAGAATCCGCTTCTTCCGCGTATGGTTGCAGCTGTTGGGCCAGAAATTTCGCCAGCGGTTGTAAGGGAGATCCGATGGAACTCACAATTGGTCGCAGTGGTAATCCTGCCTTGTGTACCTTGGGTAGGCCGTAAAATTTTGGGCATCTAGATGACTTCTCTCTAGGTATGAGATGGACCTGTTGTTCTTTATTGATATTTGAGGCTTTGATCTTGGCTTTTGTTATTTTCTCTAGATAGGTTGTCGGGTCTGACGAGATGCTTTGATATGTTGTATCATTTAAGATGTCGTTTATTTCTGTTTCGTAGTCTTGAATATTCATCACTACCGTAGCGTTGCATCGTGCTTCCAGCTGACAAAGGCAACGCTACGGTAGTGATGAATATTCAAGACTACGAAACAAAAATAAACGACATCTTAAATGATACAACATATCAAAGCATCTCGTCAGACCCGACAACCTATCTAGAGAAAATAACAAAAGCCAAGATCAAAGCCTCAAATATCAATAAAGAACAACAGGTCCATCTCATACCTAGAGAGAAGTCATCTAGATGCCCAAAATTTTACGGCCTACCCAAGGTACACAAGGCAGGATTACCACTGCGACCAATTGTGAGTTCCATCGGATCTCCCTTACAACCGCTGGCGAAATTTCTGGCCCAACAGCTGCAACCATACGCGGAAGAAGCGGATTCTTACGTCAAGAACGCGAGCCACTTCATCGAGCGTATAAAAGGTGTGACTCTTGAGCCGGGACATTTGCTAGTCAGCTTCGATGTTGTCTCACTTTTCACGAATGTTCCTATAGATGAATCACTGGACATCATAAGCAAAAAGTATCCAATATCACCGGATACACTAAACCTAACCAAACACTGTTTAAATAACACTTATTTCATCTATAAGGAACAAAGATATAAACAAATTGAGGGAGCACCGATGGGTTCTCCACTGTCACCAGTAATAGCGAACTTGTTTATGAAGGAAATAGAACAGCGGGCAATAGAAACAGCTGAATACAAACCCAAACTGTGGCTTAGATACGTGGATGACACTTTTATTATCTGGACCCACGGAGAAGAAAAGCTAAAGGCTTTTTTAGAACACATCAACAATATCCACCATAAAATTCAGTTTACCATGGAACTGGAAGAAAACGATCAAATTCCATTCTTAGATGTGTTAATAATAAAGAAACAAGACGGACACATAGGCCATACAGTGTATCGGAAACCGACACATACCGATAGATATCTAAATGCTGCTTCACACCACCATCCTGCACAATTGCATTCAGTCATCAAAACCTTGATTACAAGATCCGAAAGACTGACAGACCAAGAACATCAAAATGAAGAAATGCATAACGTGAAAACAGAGTTAAGAAAAAACGGCTTCTCAACATACAACATCGAAAAAGCTCAAAATGCTCGAAGAAGAGATAAGGACCCTACAGAAGACAATAAGCCGATCGGCAAAACCATTCTGCCATATGTGAAGGGTACGACAGAGAAAATAGGGAGAGTGCTGAGAAAACACAACATAGAAACGATATTTAATACGGACAGAAAGATCTCAACTATTTTACCAACACCAAAGACCAAAATATCGTTAGAAAGCCAAGGTGTATACGAGATTCCGTGTGGGGATTGTGGAAAGTCGTACATTGGACAGACCAACCGAAGAATCCAGGTAAGACGAGAAGAACACCGAAATGCTATCGAAAGGGGAGAAACCACGTCATCCCTGGCTCAACATGTCGCAAATACAGGACACACAATAAACCTGAACCAAACAACGATGTTAGCTAACATCGAAATAAAAAGAAAACGGGAAATCAGAGAATCGATAGAAATTGAAAGAAATCCCAACGGCTTAAACCAAAGAGATGATGCGCAACGGCTTCCTACAACTTGGAAAACGGTATTGAAGAAAAAGACCAAAATAAATCAGGCCGCAACATCCACGCGTAACATCCCGCCGACGACTGCAACCTACACCGGACCAATAACAAGAGCCAGAGTTCGCGCAGGGCAAGCAGCATCAGGATCAACTACATAAGCGACGGTATCGTGAGTAAAAATTCAGTTTACTTCAAGCAGCAGCGAGAAGCGGAACTACCTGACTTGACAATGGCAAGTGAGATCTTGCCGAAACGTCGTCAAAATAATGGTTTTTATCAAAACCAAAATTATTCAACGCGGAGTCAAACCCGGAAAACAACAGAAAGCATATATATATATATATATATATATATATATATATATATATATATATATATATATATATATATATATATATATATATATATGTATATATATATATATCTTGTGCATATTTTGTTTTTTATATATATATATATATAAAAAGAAATATAGGATATTGGGTTATGCAGCAAATGAAAAGTGTACTCTTTCAAGTTTCTTTAATCCAAGCTTTCGGTTATGATTATAACCATCATCAGGGTGCTACAATGATATTTTTTCTATGTAAAAGAATATGAAAACATGTATAAATAAATAGTACTTACAAACTTATTGAGGATATTTCAAATGTGATGTCATTGAATTTGAAATATCCTCAATAAGTTTGTAAGTACTATTTATTTATACATGTTTTCATATTCTTTTACATCGAAAAAATATCATTGTAGCACCCTGATGATGGTTATAATCATAACCGAAAGCTTGGATTAAAGAAACTTGAAAGAGTACACTTTTCATTTGCTGCATAACCCAATATCCTAAATTTCTTTCTATTTACTGTCAGCAAAGACTTCTTGTCTTCTTCTATATATATATATATATATATATATATATATATATATATATATATATATATATATATATATATATATATATATATATATATATATATGTTACACTTGAAGTTTCGGCGGGAGCTATATGTGCTTTCTGTTGTTTTCCGGGTTTGACTCCGCGTTGAATAATTTTGGTTTTTTTATCAAAACCAAAATTATTCAACGCGGAGTCAAACCCGGAAAACAACAGAAAGCATATATATATATATATATATATATATATATATATATATATATATATATATATATATATATATATATATATATATATATATATATATTGGGGTATATGGGGTAGATATTTAAAATAATTCAAGCAAATATTTAGTGTAAATGTATATAAAAAAATGAAATCTTTGTAAATTTTATATAGGTACAGAATGCAACAACTTAGCAAAACTATAGTATATTGCAGCTGCACCTAGATCAAAATCAGTAATGTACCTAGATATAAAAAAAAATAAATCCTTCAAAATTTTCCAAACTAAATCAGGTATCACCAAACCGATCAGACCGAAATGTCAACCAATATACCTATTCAAATATTATCCTACTCAAGATTTTCGATTATTATTTTAAATAAATTAAAATAGTACCAATACAGCAATATAAGTGCACTAGTTTATTATTTTTTTCCAAGTAACGTACAAAAGAACAAACATATATCTCTATATAACTCTAAATTATACAACAATCAACCAGATAGATACTTACTAGAAAAGTTTTCAACAAAAGCAACCAAAATAAAAGAAGATAATATATACTGTCTTATTGAGAAGTCGGGTACCACGTTGGCAAGCGTCAATTGTAACGAATGGGTGTTAATTATAACAAATCTGTAGGTGATGTGGAAGAATAGGTATAAGCTTTGAAGGAGTAGCTTAATTGCTTGTTATTGAGCTGGCTAGCTGGATATGTAAGAGACCTTTTATGTGACTCAGGAGAGGATCAGGCCGAATTTGCACACCCGAAATAAGACGATAACTAATAAAGTATTGTAGTGTTCAAGCAAATAAATAAAAAAATAAAAAGGAATGAAAAGAAGAGAACTATTGACCAAGAAGATACTTAGAAGTACGGAAGAGGGCGCCTGGTGAATTTTACTTCACCGAGTGACTTATACTGCTGCCTGCATCTACTTATTAGTTATAGTACTATTACTTTTATCTAGATATGTGAATTTATAGGAAATAAAACATATATTTAGGTACAACTAACCAATTTAATGAAACAAACCTATTACCCCTATATACAATTTTTATACACTAGCTAAACCGGACGTACTAAGCTATAACACTCCTGTTGATAACACAGGTTTTTACAGTATGGGAAAAATATGTAATGAATGGTTTATATATGAAAGTTAATTAATGTAAAAATGTATGTACAGATTTGTTGTTAATGAAGAAGCCAATATTGGCTGACAATATCGTATCTGTTCGGAGGTGATAAACGTAAGTATGATACCTGACAATGAAATAAATGTTTCGATAAGGATTCAAACTTAGATAATGTGCACACTATCTTTACAGATAGTTTATAATCCCCCCTACTATTTTAAAATAAATGAGCTAACCTTGAAATATAAAATTTTTGAAAAATTATTGTATAGTTTAATTATGTTTAAGGAAATGAAGGTATACTATTATTAGGATTATTAAGTTATTGATACAAAAAAAATAGGTAAAAGTGCAAAGATTATTAAAACAAATTACAATCAAATTGACTTATAAAAACCTGTCCGCTCTACCAAGTGACCATGGGTTCTCCAACTCTTTCCAGGGAATGATCAGAGGCCCAAGGAAGGTAGCTTGCGGTGTTCCTCAACCTAGGAGGGAGGTGTATCCTTGTTACCAACTGGAGATACCTCTCAGTACCGGCGAATTCCAAAAAAAAATTCCATAAAAAGACCACGATTCCAATAAAATCAAAAAACTTCCGAATATGTCCCAAAATTTCCCAAAATTATTCTTATTTCTTTTTTTGACTAAATCTTCTATTCTCCAGCGACTAAAAGAAAACAAAAATCTTTCAGTCATATTACTTCTTTTGAGTAACATGAAACACGGTATGTAGGAAGGTATTTATAAAAAGTTTGTAGAAAAAACTTGAAACAAAAAGTTGAATCACTGATGTGTGTAGGTGAAGTATGATTGACCTTGATTTTTTTTCCATCTGAAGACATTTGAAAAACTAAACTATGGTTAAGGATTACTTGTTGCAAAATATGATTGTAAAGTTGGATGTTACAAGAAGGATTTCTTTACAGACGTAAAACTAAAAGTAAAGGAAAATGTCATTAAGTCAGAAATTACTTTGAACTGGAAATATAATTTTAAAGAATCTTTCTCAGTAGAGGACATAAATTTGGTAGTTATAGGGACTATTTAAGACCTGATGGTTACAGAATAACAATTTTCCTAATGTAAGTATGGTATTGAAAATGAGAAAATGGTCATTTTTTCCCTTGGCAAGAACAAAAAATGGCGCTTACCCAATGTTCAGAATCCTCCGATATTGGAACTAAAACAGCACTCTCACCATAATTTATACCATAAAACAAACTTATTTCCAACTTAAATGCATTCCTTTTCAACTAAATAATTATTTTCTAAATAAAATAAAATGGCTAGACACCGGTCGCTGGAAAATCACATCATTTGCAGACGGCTACCGAAGATCAAGTAACCATCCTCTTTCACCTTCTTCCTCTCCTGTCATCCAGGCGGAAATTGTCATTGACACATGAGCCAACGAATAAATGTTAAATTCACTAACCATACTACCAACCAAAATAAATATAATGGGGCTCAAGTTTAGATTACACTCTATGCGAGTGAACGTATACCTGGTTGCATACTTAATAGGTAGCATTTTTTTTATAGAAGTGAATCTTATAGTAGCGATCAGGATACTGATCGTTACAACACCCAAAAAAGTAAAGTTTTGAAAGGTAAATAGTAAAATATCAGTGTAAATTCTCAATTTTTTCATACTATCACATTACATAAACATGCATTTAAAAAATCGCTTTGAAACAAGTAGATGATCTAAACGGGTGTCACTACAGATATAGGGAATTCTGTGTGTTAGAGAGAGAGGTATGTGATGTCACAGCTGATATAGGAAAGTATGTGTGTTAGAGAGAGAAACATGGTATCTCTGCTGCTATTGGTCCGATTTAAACGTACGACGGCTCGTTGGAATGGGCGGGAGATAACGAATACAAAAAAACATGGCGGCATAGTGTCAAAAGGGCGCTTTCCGATGTGACGACGTCCGATGGGGCGCGTTCCGATGTGACGGCGTTCTAGCGCTGATCGATCGGTGCGCGATACCAGATGTGCGATCGGTACCTTAATTTTTCGCGGAACGCGAAGCAGATGCGCGGTCGGTACCTTAAGTTTTTCGCGGATCTCGTAGATACGAAGCGCGCGGTAATTTTGGAATTTAAATAAAACAACAACATAATGCAATTTTTTAAAAGAACTTAAAAGGAACACAGCGGCGCAGCGGTGCGCGATACCAGATGTGCGATCGGTACCTTAATTTTTCGCGGAACGCGAAGCAGATGCGCGGTCGGTACCTTAAGTTTTTCGCGGATCTCGTAGATACGAAGCGCGCGGCTGGTAATTTTGGAATTTAAATAAAATAAAAAAACATAATGCAATTTTTTATTAAAAGAACTAAAAAGGAACACAGCACGTCAACGCGTCACGTAAAAACGTCACATCAAAACGTCACGTAGGCTTGTGAAATGTCACGTGAAAACGTCACGTCAAAGCACGTCACGTAAAACGTCACGTCAAAGCACGTGAAAACGTCACGTCAAAGCACGTCACGTAAAACGTCACGTCAAAGCACGTCACGTAAAACGTCACGTCAAAGCACGTAAAAACGTCACGTCAAAACGTCACGTGGGCTCGTGAAATGTCGCGTAGGCCTTATTGTCATGGTTGAATCATCATGTAATATAAGACTTGATCAATAAATAAGGCGTTTAAATAAAAAACCCATAACTTTAAAAAATATTTATTTTGTACACAGAAAAATTACATTGGCATTATTTTATTGACAAACCAGTCACGCAGGCGATTCACATTTGTTTCTGCACATGAAAATAATCCAGCGGCATGACATGGGGGGTTTGCAGTAAAACCAAGATTTCCAGCAGCACGAGGCGTACCATCGAACTTGCAAACATCAATAATATGAGGAAAAATTCCAAAAACGTGGCGTTTCTTATCCAAATATTCTGCTTTTTGTTTCCCTCGAACGTAGATACAGTCAGCTGTATATAACAACTCGGTTTGCAGTATCTTATTTATTTCAGATAGTTCAACTTCTCCATCAGAGTACCGGATGCCTAGCAGATTCTTCTCCACGTATGATGCGGTCTTCTTATCCACATTACTTAGCGCATTGAATGGTTTCGGAGGCAAAAAGATGTAATGACTTCGTTTATAACCTATTTCAATGGAAAGTTCTTTAGGAACAAACCACCCATCCACAACGAATCCCTGAATATCTACGAATGCTATTCTCATGATGATTGCTCGTGTACTACTGACACCTCATGCATCTAATTTAGACTTTTTACAATTTCGGTGAGAGGGAAGTACTCCATTACACAGTCGTGAATAATAATACAATAGGCCTTGGTATTGTCGGGAAAACCGTTATTCGCTTCAATATCGAGTTTTACGTCAACGGTGGATGCTTTCATGCTTTCTTCTTGTTTCGAACAATCGATAACGAACAATGCACGATTCTTAAAAGCTGAGAAATCGAGTAGAGGTCGTTTTTGTTGGGAATGTATGTAGCTAGGATAAAATTCGGTATAGTTAAAATAGGCTTCATTGTAATCGGTTTTGCTAAAATCCAATTGCATTCTCTCGTTTGGCCAGTATTCTCCATTTAACGATAATCTAATACTTTGGATGTTGACATTGTCAAATAAAGTAGGATCAGCTGTAATCTTGTCGCGTTTGTTGGTTTGAAAGAAAACAATAACATAACGAGGTCTTTCAACTGATGTGCTAGTTTTAACAGCCCAAACTTCACGCCTGGCACCTCTCGTAATAGCAGGTAATTCATGTAATTCCCACTTTCTAAACGGAATAACTATAGGTTGATCTTGTTGAATAGATTTCATGAGTTCCAATTTAATATCATCATTGGGGAATATGTGCTTCACTCTAAGCTCAATATTGGTAATGTTAATCTTAGCGGTTGTAACAGTTGTAGTTTTGTCAGCGTTTTGTTTTTCTGTAATAACTATGCAATCGTTATCATTTCGAGCTCGAACTAGTCTTATTGTTTGACGACCACACGTAATCAATGGATAATCATTAAAAATGTTGAAAACATGCTTAAGAGGCATCTGTATGCTGAATGAATGATCTGCAGCGTTTAGAATTGGATCCTTAGGGTAATTCCATCCAGCCATAACCATATAATTAGAATCTTCTTGCGTATAACATGTCATGGCACGTACAGCACTTACGATGCCAGGATCCCGCACTGTTTCCATCTCCCTTGCGCTTTCGCTGTACGTACACGAATCGAAAAGGAAGGCACCCACATTATTTGCTAGTTTGACGCCACCATTTCCAGTTATTTCGAGTGATCCTTTAATGCATAACAAGGTTTCGCTCATTGCAAAAAACGAGTCAACTTGATTAATGCTAAATTCGACAATATCATTGCAGTTGAATGATTTGATGAATGGTGCATAAGTTCGGTATTCAGCCTTTCGAATCGATTCATCAAATATTGGCTTACGATAAATATCAAATATTGGAGGCATTGTGATGTTGTTTGAACGCGCTCTCTTTCCATACATTGTAGTCATTTTTTCAGTTTAAAACTCAACGTTTGTAAAAACAATTTGTTTGCGGACGTAAGATGTTGCTGCTTAGATGGTTGCACAACTAATGGTGTTCTGTAGGCAGATTGTTTAAGATATTGCTGCTGAGATGGTTGCACAACTAATGGCGTTCTCTGGGTAGATTGTTCTATTACTAATCCCATCTGCTTTTTGATCTAAGTTCCAGCACCAATGTGCTCTCTTCTCCTCTAAAGTTCACAGGTCGTCCTTCTTGATCGACAGCCAACACAGTGATATTGGTAATTTCACGCTGTGGCACAACAGGTAAATACAACAAATTGTGAGGGGTTTCGTCAATTGCGTACCCAGGATTTGATTGTATGACAAATTCGTAGAGCGTGTGAGCAGGTCTGTTACCGTCAAAGGCTCCGGTACTAATGTTGCATTCAAAGCGTATGCTAGATACTTTAATAATCCTAACAGGTAGATCTGAAGAATGTGTCTGTCTAGGATTTAGTATTACGGGAGAAAACCCTAATATTGTACCAAGACTGTCATTTGGTTGAAATGAAATTTTAAATTGACTGAAGATTTCGCACTGCAACGTATTGTGGTTAGGTTTTAGACTAAATATCATGTCAGGTTTAGATGTATTGGCAGCCCCCAATTTCTTTTGTATGTATTCCTCAATATCGATAATTTCATAACATCCATCGGGGAAATCAAAATGTTGCACTCGGTTATTGACATCGTAGTAATAAAACTTGCAATTTTCGATGTTTGGTATACTGTTGTAAGAATGGAAAAATCGAAGAGCTATTTCGTAATCTTTTTTCGGATCTAATACGATCGGTGTGGGAGGTTGAAACGAGAATATGTTATTCGTGCTGTTTACTCTCAACAACTGCGACATGATGACTGATTCAGGTCAAGAGATTAATAGGTTTATATACAGTAAAAAAACAAATTTATTCACATTTTTTTTATTTGTTCTAAAGCAAGTTTACATAAATGACAAGATGCTTGAGAACCGGGTGGGCCATCACAATGAGTCCTCCAATCAGGTCTGTTGTAATGCACGAAGCAGGGAAGTAGTATCTGCAGGTTAAATTCTTGTCGATATTCCCCAGGCAATTTATGCCATATATATAACAATTCTATAGGTTCTACAGTTCGTATAATATAATCTAGCGGTATTAATTTTAGTTCTTCTTCACTGAATCCTTCAAAACGTTTTTTGTGAAACATATGGTCCAGAAGCAGTTCCATGCCTTTAATATGCTCCATTATATAAAAACTTTAGGCATAAATGTCCACAAATGATTTGATTGTAGGTTTGATACTGATGGTTATTATAGAAAATTTTTGTATGTGTACCTAGATATTTAACAAGTTCTTTGGTCGGCTTCAAATTACCAAATGAATCGAAATACTCTACGTCGTTGTTTATCTTTCTATATGCTACCCAATGTGTTCCGCTGTGTGATGATGCATCTAGATTAACTATTGCGCATTCACGTTTTCGAGGACCGTGTCTAGGCAGAGTGTCATTCATGAAAACACCTCGAAAATGTGGGATTTTAAGTGTTTTCGCGTAATGCGCAATCTCTAAGTCGTACAGCGGACGATTGGGTAGCTTTATTGGAAGTTTTTTTTCAGATACAAACCGAATCCGCCTCTTGGTTTCTTACGCAAGTACAGACCTGAGCCGATGTGTTCCATCGCCTTATTATGGCGCATATCCTCTTCCAATTTCTTTTGGGCGTTCTTTGCGTCAACCACAGTCTTCGCCACCCCTGCTGCACCACCGGCTAAAGCCCCCAATGCAGAAAGACCTGCAAATAGGGGTATGAGGGGTAGGAAACCTCCAGATTTTAGTGGCAACACTCGTGGAAGATCAACTGTTTTTCGTCCACCAAGTTTTTTAATTACCGATTTTGCTATTCGTACAGCTGTCAAAGCAGTATCTCTTAACGATGCTCCTCTCTTCATGGACTTTGCAATTTTAGGTACCACATCCCGATTGAAAGAATAACGTCCCTTTCTTCCACGACGACGAGGACATCCCATTCCCAACTTTCTTTTCGTTTTCATTCCACCGGTTACAAGTAAAGCAGCACTTTTTTCGCCAAAGCTAGCGTCCTTAGACTTGAATCGCTCCCAAGCCCTATCTTCCAATTCTTTATCGGCCTTGTGACGTTCTTCGAGAGATGTATGATGCGAATAAGCGATATCGTGTTGTTTACAAGCTGCGTCTAAAGGATTAATTCCCGGATCTCCGCGTGCAAGACGTTTTTTTAGTTTTGTTCCAGGTCCACAATACTGATAACCAGGAATATGAAGCTCAACTGGAAGTTTATTAATTAGAGAGTTCAAAAGACCTTCCCCTTTGAACACCAACATTGGACTGATGGTCATGCATTTGGTGACATTGGTAATATATTGTTCATATTTTTACTATGTTTAACACACGATGAGAGTCATTCAACAAGAGCAGACGTTACCAATTGATAATCTAGATATTGTACAGAAAGCAACCAACAGTAAACATGGAAAATTATTACCAAACTCATTCAGAGCCATTATTTGTGGTCCAAGTGGATGTGGAAAAACTAACGCCATGCTATCACTTTTATTTAGTCCAAATGGCGTCAAGTTTAAAAATGTCTATGTTTATTCAAAATCCCTCTTTCAACCGAAATACCAACTATTGCGAGATGCATTAGCGCAAGTCAAAGGTGTAGGGTATTTTCCATTTAAAGACAATGAAGAAATTATTGATCCCAACAAAGCTCAACCAAACTCTGTGTTTTTATTTGACGATGTCGCATGTGATGGCCAACACAAGATTCGTGAGTATTATTCCATGTGCAGACATAAAGATATCGATGCGGCTTACTTATGCCAAACATATTCAAAAATACCTAAGCAGCTAATAAGAGACAATTGTAACATGATTGTGCTGTTCAAGCAAGACGAGATAAATTTGAAACATATATTTGATGAACACGTATCGCCAGACATGTCATTTGATGAATTTAAAAAAATGTGTTCAGAATGTTGGAGAGATAGGTATGGTACTGTGGTAATTATGAAAGATTTTGCTCTCAACAATGGACGATATCGCAAAGGATTTGATAAATATATAAAATTGTAAGGTGTTTGTTTAGTCGCCAGCAAAATGCCAGATGATACGGTCGCCATTGCCCTTCGCAAGAAGAAAGTTACCGAATTGGCTAGATCAATTCGCAAAAAATATTTGGCATTGAAGTTAGGTAGAACAGATCAAGATGAGTCACTAAATAAACTTTTTAAACCAATCTCGAAGCCTCTCAAGGATATTGCTCAATCATCAAAAACGTTACATCATACTATCACTAACAAGTTTGGACATGTTAAAAAAGAAGAGGTGAAAAAGGAGGAGGATGAGGATGTATTTCTTGATGCACCCGAGGCATCTGATGAAAACATTCAAGAGCCAATCTCCGGTTCTAACGAGATTCCGATGGACGCCACAGACGAATATATCGACCACTATCCTCCAATAAGTCACAAGTACATAAAAGAATATTTGATAAAAGACGATAAAATCGATAAAAACTATGGTCCATTTTACGATAGTATTAGTGGCTGGATATTGGGAAAACGTCGAATAAACTTTGACAAAGACAATGGAGACATAGTAATAATTCGAGAACGGGATTTTGAAGAACGTAGGTTAAGTGGTACGCCAGGCCTATATCACCTTTTATTTTATGCCAACCCAAACCCAGAACAGTATAATGATGAGGATTTACAAAAGTATAAAACACTGCTGATTAACACAGAGATTCATCTGGATACCTTAGGACGCCTTAAAGGTTCCAGCGGAGAAAAATATCATTCTATTATTAAACCTCTATTCAAACCATCTGATGCAACAATGAAAAAGCATGCAACTCGATCACAAAAAGAACTCGACCACAGAACGAAAACAGCTCGGTCAGCATCTTCATCTACGGTCAAAGGAACGGGGTTGGATGACTCTCGTTTAACATACAACGCTGCACCCTTAGAGTATATTTATTGGGATGACGTCAATGAGTTAGTTGATCGTCTTAAACTCTTGGTGGCTTCGAAAGACGCCGGCAACACATCTCACGACAACGAAATCGTGGCTATCATCAATGAACTAAAAGAAGCCAATATAATAGAGTAACTGAGAATGATGGCATCATTTCCATTATGAGTGTCGACAAATTCGGTCATCACTCTCGTAACAGTATCACCCAAAAGGCAGTACGAGTTACATTTCCACATACTCCTGCCGGAAACATTAATGCCGAAAATGTGAAAATTTGTAATGTTAAGGACCCATCAGAATATAGTGATGCTGCAACGAAAAAATACGTTGATAATCTAATAAATGAGATGCGTAGCGTATACTTTCCAATAATTAAAGCCCATGATGCGATATTAGATCAAAAATCCATTAATATAAAAGATTTAACAATCGGACTAAACGAAGTAAGAAAAGAAGTTCCACTGCTCGAGCAAAAGCTACAAAAAATAATCGCAGATGCTATGAATACACTAAAAAAGGATACGGAGAACAATATAAATAAGTTGTTGCAACAAAAAACTAATGATATACAGGATTTAGCCGTCGGACTAAACGAAGTACAAAAAGAAATTCATAAAACCACAGTTCCACATTTAGCGATCGAACTAAATCAAGTAAGAGAAGAGCTTCATAAAACCACAGTTCCACTTCTCGAGCAAAAATTGAAAAAAATAATCAAAGATGATGTGAATACACTAAAAAAGGATGCGGATAAAAGCATAAAAGAAGCTGCAGAAACACTTGCAAACCATACGATGCACGATATGAAGATGGAACAGAGGTTAAAACAAGTGGAGCAAACATTACAGGATATAGTACGTAATATTGATCTATTGCGCACACATGTTGTAGATGTAGATGCTGGTCGTTAATAAGAAAATGTCTACAGAAAAGGAACAGGTGGTGAACGAATTGCATAAACCAGCACGAAAAATCTATCCTCGTCGACGAACAATAATCAAAGGAATCGATGACTTGTGGCAAATGGATTTGGCCGAAATGCGTCCTTACGCACACCAAAATAAAAATTTTAAACTAATACTAGTCGTAATTGATTGTTTTTCAAAATATGTTTGGACACGCCCTCTAAAGACCAAGACTGGCGAGGAAATTACTCAAGCATTTTCGGATATTCTCGCCCATACTCGACGACTTCCGAAGAACCTCCAATCCGATCAGGGAACAGAATTTTATAACAGAAAATTTCAAAATTTAATGAAAAAACACGAAATTAATCATTACAGCACCTACACGATTAAAAAAGCCGCCATTTGTGAAAGAGTCATTAGAACGTTAAAAGCAAAGTTGTACAAGTATTTCAGTTTACATGGATCATACAAATGGTTAGAAGCTCTACCTGTAATTACCGAGGAATACAACAATACAAGGCACAGTAAAACGGGATACACACCATCTCAGGTCAACAAATCCAACGAAAAAGCTATTTTAAACAAGAGTTATAGTCATTTAAAAATTGCTGGTCCAAGAAAATATAAAATTGGTGACATTGTGCGTGTCTCAAAGACAAAACATTTATTTGAAAAGGCCTACACGCCCAATTGGACGACGGAATTATTTAAAATTGTAAAAGTTAAGATAACAAATCCTATAACGTATTTGCTTGAAGACATGCAAGGTATACCGATTAGCGGGGGGTTTTACGAAGAAGAATTACAGAAAACATTAAACCCTGACATTTACTTGGTTGAAAAAGTACTTAGACGAAAAGGCAATAAGATGTATGTGAAATGGCTCGGTATGGACAGCAAACATAACAGCTGGATTAACGTTAATGACGTAGTTTAGGAGGATCTATCTTTTAATCCGCCGCGTAGCAATACATTTTTTGCAAAGAGGTTGTTTTTACCACAAGGAGTAGGGGAATATAAAAGAACTCATGCTTCAGTATCAATGTCAGTACAAGTGAACATGAGCTCTCAAGATAGTGGGTATTCTTCAGGTGGCTCTCAAGATAGTGGGTATTCCTCAGGTGGTTGTGAATTTAGCATCGATATGCCTAGCAACGAAGACTATAATCAAGAATTAGATAGAGCTTTGGAAAATTATGAGGCTGCCGCCAAATCAGAAGTTTTCTACCTGCTTGCAACAAAATACACGTTATCGGGCTATGAAGTACAATGTGGTATAAGCCCTGCAAGATCATTTTCGCCTGCAGTGATTTTATCTCAGCAATATAAACCAACCAGAATATCACTCAGCGCATACGAATGGTATTCCTTTATTTCAATCATTACACAACAACTAATTGATTTTTTCCAATCAACTGATGGCCTCATGCACCCAACTTTTCCATGCGAAGAATACTGCACTGTTACCCCGATAGTTTACGATGATTGTAAATTCATTATTGTTAAGAAGCATGGTGTGGAGTACTATATGGATGAAGAAGAAGTGAAGCAAATTGTTGAACTTAACACTAGTGTGCTATCGCCTCGTATGCAGTTGTTAGAAAATTTGAACTTTTGTGAATATTATTATAATGTTTTAGATTTTTGTAAAAATGCTGCAGATAGTTTAAACCCCTTGCAAATATTGTATGCTTTTTGTTCTATAATGTCAGATGATATGACAAACAATGCTCTTAGGGAGTTCATTTATTTTTATAAAATTAGGGTAATTAATGATTTGAATAAATAAAAAAAAAATACCAATTTAGAGTTTTTATTTTACCATAATATATATATTACACACTATTTTACAATATATATACAAGAAAGAGAGAGATAGCAAGTGGATATTGTTATGCGTTTAGTACAAAAGAGAGATAGTAGCTTATGAACATAATTCGTCTCAAAAATCAATTTTTAAATATTTGCAATTTGTAGTTTTAATTCTCTTAGACAATTTACTTAGGATTGTATTCGCTATTTTTTGTAAATTGGGGGGAATCCATAGGGAGCCCCGCATCTTCGACACCCGCATGACATCACTTTTTCACAGTTCTTCACAATTTGTAGTTTTAATTCTCTTATACAATTTACGTTTAAACTGAATCGTATTTGCTTGGGAATCTTAAAATTCGCGGTACATCCTTGCTTGCTGTACCATCGTTCAATACCAATCACATCTTGAGGGAGAGGATGTTGCTCTCCACTTGGAAGCGTAAATGTCTTTGTATTAGCATCAACTACATCCCAATAAATTTTATTGGCTGCTATTTGTTGCAGATTAGCGGGAGTCCATAGGTCTGGTGTAACACATCTGTGAGACATTTCAACGT
Source organism: Diabrotica virgifera virgifera (assembly GCF_917563875.1). Classification (NCBI taxonomy): domain Eukaryota; kingdom Metazoa; phylum Arthropoda; class Insecta; order Coleoptera; family Chrysomelidae; genus Diabrotica; species Diabrotica virgifera. Next base: position 80,066,867 of record NC_065452.1, on the reverse strand, counting down.
TCTTCTGCAATAAAAATCTATTCTAAAATACTGTAATGTCCCAATGGTAGGGTTCTAAAACTATTTGGAATTAAATATCTTTTATCGTCATAAGGACTTAGCGCAATTTTTGTTTGTTCTATACTATAGACGTTATGGCTATATGACCGAATGGAGTGTTGAGTAGCAGTTTGTTCCTTAAAAAAGAATCAATATTACTGCCTACTTCAGACTTCTGGTTCAGAATCATCAAACCTGTTATTTCTAGGCATTTCATGTAATGCATTAACGCAAGACTCGTAATCTTTTAAATCGAATAAAACTTGAGTAAAGCAACTATTGCACCAATAATATGGTTGCTGATATACGCATTCAACGATATCATCAGCATCATAAACTTCGTGAGTATGGTCGTAACGCACCAGTAAAAATTTATTTAAGGTCTCATGAGCATTTTTGAATGCAAAAAAACATGATTTACATACGTTTAGGCGATGCTGCTTAAGATAATATCCATTAGCCCATACACAATAACTGGAGTGTTCATCTTCAAATATACTCCCCCAATCTGACTTTCCTAATACGACATTTCTTAAATGTGACGGTATGTGTTTAGAGCAAGCAATAAATTCTATTCCTTTATATGAAGGAATAGGATCATTTTTAGCACTGCTTATCATCGTTTCCCATTTATATAAAGGAAATTTTTTTAATATTATTTTTGTTAATGTCCACGGCAAGGGGGACTGCTCGATGAAATATGATGCTGATACTGTTGTTTCACAGATTTTTTTGATAGACAGGTCGGTCAATGATGGAACATTCATCTACAAAAAAAAATCTATTCTAAAATACTGTAATGTCCCAATGGTAGGGTTCTAAAACTATTTGGAATTAAATATCTTTTATCGTCATAAGGACTTAGCGCAATTTTTGTTTGTTCTATACTATAGACGTTATGGCTATATGACCGAATGGAGCGTTGAGTAGCAGTTTGTTCCTTAAAATCATTTAAACAGTTTACATAATCATCGAATTTTATAACATTTTTTACTATATTATATTTAGTCCCTTTTGCTTTTTTAGTGATTCGACCAGATTGAACTTTAAAAGTATACATTTTTGATCGTAATCCCACAAATTTTGTCATAATTTCTCCTTTATTTTCATCTTTCATTACTCCTAAAACTTTTTTATTTACGCGAGGAATATTATAGATATTATCTACAGCGTAATCGGATGTATCAAATTTTGATAGATCTTGTTTTATTACTTCCTCATATGCATCATGACAGTACAGTTCATAAATAAAGCTATCGGTATCCATATACATTAAATTACATTTATCTGCGCCCAATTTTGGAAGCATATAGTCGTAATGAAATTGGTACATACATAATTTTGATATATCTAAAACAGTCATGCCAATGTATAAGGGTTTATTAAAAACTAGATCTGATTTAATCAGTTCTATAGCTACTAAATTTTCATTAAATATCTTTCTGCTATGAAACCTGGCACTAGAAATTAAATTTTTAGCACCATATCGCCCATTCCATGATCTGACTAGTTTTACTATTCTATGTTTCCTTATATTCTCCATAGTCTTTCCAAATACACTATTATTGGCCAATTTGTATAAATTTCTTCCAAAATCGTTCGTAGCTGCAGCTCTAAGTCGAGTATTTAATTCTATGTAGGGTCGCAGCCACGCAGACTGCTTAAATTTCAAAATTTTATGAATCTTTTTTAAAACTAACCCATTAGCCAGCATTTGTTTTAAATTTCTATAATGAACGATATATTCTTTTTTATTATAAAGTGTTGTCATTAGTTTAGTATGATTTGAACCCAAAGCTTTGCGGTGTTCGGCAGCGAATGGAAAATCTGAGTGCAGATCATGTAATTGGCGAGGATAGTCCAAGTCAACTTGTAACATGTACCCTACGGGAGAGTCATCAGGTACAGACATAACATCAATGTCTTTGGCATCCATCCATTCGAACCCTCCGTAGGGTAAGGGTTCTCCCATAGCCCACCCATATAAATTATTGACATCAAAATACATTAAGTATTTTGAGGGCTGTGCGGGGTCATAATTAGACATGTACTTATTATTGGCCTCCGACATTCTACCGCTACATACTGAAATTCCTCCACGAATTGCTTTCTCCATAAATAGTATCATGTCAACGTCACGCAATAACTCTAGGTTACACCCCACGTATTTCAACATACAATCCCAAGAATAACCGGGCATTGTGTAGTACCAGGCTGGATCTAACCCATAAGTTATAAAACATTTTTTGCGGAAAGTTTCAAAAACATCTGCTAAAAGCACAATATCGGTTTTTAAGTACAAATCTGAATATTGACCTAAATTTTCAATGTTAAAGGTATCCCAAACTATTTTAGCATGAGCATACTTCTCATCTGTAAGATTCGTATCGTTTAGCTTATTATAAAATGCCTCTATTGGAGGTAAATCGGTAATGTTTAATTTTTCCCAAGAATCAATAAAATCATAGCAAAATACCCCTTTTTTAGTTATTAATTTAAATTCATCGTCACTTAACCTGCTAAATTCTCGCTTGCAAATTTTAAAGTCATTTTTATTTAATGTTGAGACCAATTCATCTAAAGAGGCTCCTAAAAATCTTAATGAATCAATAAATCGAAATTTTATATTAGTAACAGCATCGTTAAGTGTAAATGAAATGTATTTTTCTTTATTGACTGGAAGTAGACTAATATCTCCTTTTTTGCTTAACTCTGAAATTATAAAATGACTGTCGTAGCCACTCATATTGTGAAAAATAACTGGGACGACAAACAATTTTTTGAAATTTAAATTACAGGCTTGGTGGGCGAAATTTCTGAACTCCCCCGTAAAATGGTCGTGGTCTTTAACAATGATATCTGTAGGAGAAAAACATTTTTCGCATATGTGACACCTTGTGGCTTTACTGGTACTCGGGTTTTCCTGCATTGGTATAATTTTCTTAATTTTCGAATGAATACTTTGAGCTAAATTTGGTAATTCATTAGCAAACCACTCCATGCAGTCAATGCCTCTATAACTCTTAAAAAAAGACAACTTTTCATCATAGCTACATTTTACATAGTATCCAGCACTATACGGAATATGTTTTTGATATTTTTTAGTACAACAGGATGTTTGGAGGTCTGTAACTTTTTCTAACATGCACTCAAAATCTGCATATATGACAAATGGCGTTGTTTGTTTATAAGTATAATTTTTAAAACTAACAGCATCATATTTAGGAAAAGACATTTTACAATTATTCATATCTGCACACATTTTTTCATGTTCCGACAATTTCCCTTCAGTTGAAAAATAATTTAAGCATCTATTGCAAAGAAATAATTTGGCCTTTCTTTTATTTAATTGACCAGCAACTAATTTAGACATATCCGTAATGTGGCAGTAGTGGTACTTAATTTCTGAATTATCATTATCCACTGGAGGTGCTTCATAATCGTTTAATTTAGGAAAATAGTGATTCTGAATTAAAAGAAGATTTACATGTTTGGCAACGACTGTTTTAGTTAATCTAGCTGGATATACTGTGAAAAATGACTTTTCATTATTTTCTATTAATTCTAAAGCAAATACATTGACTGATATATTATTTAATTTTTCAAATTTTGAAATTTGATGTAACGGCATTGGTGCCTCTAGGTCTTCTGTTTTTAGTACTGTACTGTACCATGGGTATGAGGATGGGAGTTCTTTATGTGCTTTAGCTGGATAGAGGGCACTAACTATTGCCCAATAAAAACATGCTTGATCAGAATTTTTTACATTAATACAAGCACGCTTTTTTTGAATACTCTCAGGAAGTTTAATATACGAGGAACCATTTCCAATTTCATATCGATTAATATTTACTTCTAAAGATACAATTCTATTTAATGCAAAACCGGAGTCCCTTTCCTGAAACTCGGATAATTTAAGATTTATTTTATCTTTAACATTCTCAAAAAACCACCGCTCTGTATCGGTAGATACGTCTAGTACAGCATTTTTTGTATTAAAATATTTAAAATTTACAATTTCCTCCTCCCCCGATTTTTTAATAAATTCTCCACAAAAACAAACATTAACTTTAACAACTTTATCTGCTTTTAAAATTTTTCTGATTTTATTTTTAAAAATAATATAACAATCATTTAGGAAATGTGCTAAGTCCTTATGCCATAAATTAACTATAACTCCAGTTTTAATTCGACTTTTAAACGCGGAAACTACATTTTCCCATTTAACTCTATGTTTTAGTTTGTTGTCTAGCCCCATACCGACATGTCTATTGAAAATAATCTGTTTAAAATGTTTAAAATGTCCTACATGCGTTTGCAGTTTTCTAATTGTACCTATAGGCAAAGTGCGTTTTTTTATTACTTTATTACAAGTTTTGATTTGTTTCGTTAAGCGTTTCACCCAAATTTCTTTGTCTTTAGCTGTGAATTTATCAAAAACTATCTTTCTGATTCTTTTGATGAATAACAGTAAATTTTTACATTGTTTAACAATATCCATATTGCTTACCTCTCTCTTTCAGTATTTTCGCTTAGATAATTTTAAATGATGTCATGGGCTGGTACTGTTGGCCGCAGTCCACCAGGCCGTGATAAACTATCGAATACTTCCCGCTCGAAAACTCCTCAATGACGGGGCTGTAGGTATCTGTGACTCTAGGCGGTAGAAACACCACCTCTTCCCCCAAATCTAACAGAACAGCTTGCCCAAACTTTGTCTTCACAATTTTGGCTCCCGTAATGGGTACTGGAATGTCGATCGGTAATTCTTTGAGTTTCTTCACGGGTTTCCTCGCTACGACAGATGAGGCATTAATTTTTGATAAATCCATCTGAAATGAAGGAGTGATATAAATAACCAAGCAAAAAACATTGAGTTGTATTCAAAATCAAAACACGAAAAGATTTAACAAAGAATAATTACGAAGAATGACGAATAATTGACATTCAGCATGCTAACATTAAGTCTTTTTTGTTTGTAGACAATCAGATGTCGAAATAATAACTATCATCTGGAATAAAGGGATAAATAGCAGAGTAGAAAACATTAATTAAAAAAATCAAAGAAAAACAGAACAGATTTAACAAAGAATAATTACGAGAAAATAAAAAAGAATAATTGCCATGCTGGCATGAGTTCTTGTAGACAATCAGGTGCTAAAATAATAAATCTCATCTGGAATAAAGGAATTTTATAAATAGCTAACCAAAAAACCGAACAGATTTAACAACGAATAATTACGAGAAAATAAAAAAATAATTGTCATGCTAGCATGTCTTTTTTGTAGACAATCAGGTGCTAAAATAATAAATCTCATCTGAAATGAAGGAATTTTATAAATAGCTGACCAAAAACTTGAAAAAACCGAACAGATTTAACAAAGAATAATTACGAGAAAATAAAAAATAATTGTCATGCTGACATGAGGTCTTGTAGACAATCAGGTGCTAAAATAATATATAAATAGCTAACCAAAAACTTGAAAAACCGAAAAGATTTTAACAACGAATAATTACGAGAAAATAAAAAATAAATGTCATTCAAAATGTCGACAATTAGATAATTATTTAATGTCGAAATAATAAATCTCAGCTGGAATGAAGAGATTTTATAAATAGCAGAGCAGAAAACATTAAGTTTTATTCAAAATCAAACAAGAAAAATAAAAAATATTTAACAAAAAATAATTAAGAGAACACTTACCTTGCAAAACTAGTTGAACCACAACAGTACACTAACAGTAAGGAATAGACTATGGAATAGACCGTCCTGAGGTGGATTTTGAAATTTATACGGTTGCGTGCCCCACCTTATGACGTGTTGTAGAAAGTGTGCGTGTGCAAAATTATATTCAGTTTTATCATTGTCATTGGTTTTAAAAATTCCAACATTTTCTATGCACATGATAAGAAATATAACTCAATAACAAAATGTGGGTATGATAACGAAAATTGCATAGTAATGCGATTAGACCCTCAACCGCTATTTCCTATGCGATATGTAAATTATCTGCTAACATTTATTTTCATTATTTTCAACTAAATATTTTTTAGAGTTATGGGTTTTTTATTTAAACGCCTTATTTATTGTTCAAGTCTTATATTACATGATGATTCAAATTTTCTCTTAACAATTTTAAATATAATCTTTATAATTAAAATAAACACTGAAGCTAATATTACACAAGTCATTGCAAAAACATTATCTATTTCACTTTTCATGTTTTCTTTGTTCATCGTTGTTGGCGCCGGCGTCGATAACATCATTAATAGTAATTGGATGAATTCGCCTTGTTGGAGTTTCCCTAAATAAGTAGTCCGCAGCACTTGAATATTCTTGTCGCAGCTGCTGACTAAATTCCTTTGGTGTCCAGTCTATGCTGCTTCCCAGTGATAGGTTCTCTATTTGTTTTATAACCTTATTTTTATCCTCATAAAATAAAACCTGACTTCTTAACTGTGTCAGTTTTTCTCTAAATTCTGCTAATTTACGTCTATACTCATTCAAAGACATGATGTTACTACCTCACGTCGCGCTGTGGCAATCAGGTCTTGCGATCGAGCTCCCCGTGACAATAAGGCCTACGCGACATTTCACGAGCCCACGTGACGTTTTGACGTGACGTTTTTACGTGCTTTGACGTGACGTTTTACGTGACGTGCTTTGACGTGACGTTTTACGTGACGTGCTTTGACGTGACGTTTTCACGTGCTTTGACGTGACGTTTTACGTGACGTGCTTTGACGTGACGTTTTCACGTGACATTTCACAAGCCTACGTGACGTTTTGATGTGACGTTTTTACGTGACGCGTTGACGTGCTGTGTTCCTTTTTAGTTCTTTTAATAAAAAATTGCATTATGTTTTTTTATTTTATTTAAATTCCAAAATTACCAGCCGCGCGCTTCGTATCTACGAGATCCGCGAAAAACTTAAGGTACCGACCGCGCATCTGCTTCGCGTTCCGCGAAAAATTAAGGTACCGATCGCACATCTGGTATCGCGCACCGCTGCGCCGCTGTGTTCCTTTTAAGTTCTTTTAAAAAATTGCATTATGTTGTTGTTTTATTTAAATTCCAAAATTACCGCGCGCTTCGTATCTACGAGATCCGCGAAAAACTTAAGGTACCGACCGCGCATCTGCTTCGCGTTCCGCGAAAAATTAAGGTACCGATCGCACATCTGGTATCGCGCACCGATCGATCAGCGCTAGAACGCCGTCACATCGGAACGCGCCCCATCGGACGTCGTCACATCGGAAAGCGCCCTTTTGACACTATGCCGCCATGTTTTTTTGTATTCGTTATCTCCCGCCCATTCCAACGAGCCGTCGTACGTTTAAATCGGACCAATAGCAGCAGAGATACCATGTTTCTCTCTCTAACACACATACTTTCCTATATCAGCTGTGACATCACATACCTCTCTCTCTAACACACAGAATTCCCTATATCTGTAGTGACACCCGTTTAGATCATCTACTGAAACACCAAAAAAGTAGGGAAATATCAGTGTAAATACAGGATACAAAAATAATAATAAACAAAATAGTGGACTTTGCAAACCGATATTACTAATATTATGCAAGCTTACGAAGCGATTACACCTAATATTTTAGCTATTTGTTTTTAATACTGTGATTATACCATTGATTGAAATTATACATGAAATAAACAACAAAGTATGGCAACACTGTGACTCTTCAGATGAAGGTTAAGTCCAATGTTGTTCGAATTTGCAGTGTTGCCGGTGCAAATTCTTCTCGTATACGTATAACATTTCGAAGGTCGTTCAAAAATACACATTCAGATTCGTATACGAGATTTTTCATTCGAGTTAACTCGTATGCGAAAGAATTCGATTGAATTCGAAAATACGACCCCAGGAGATACATATGCTCTTCTCTCTGAATGAACTAGAATAATACTCCGCGTGCCGTCACGGATTGCAACGAACCAAATGGCAGGGATGTCCTAGCGACATCTGCTAGAACCTGCTTCATCTGCTAAGGGAACCATTCTGGCTGGAAGTTTACCGCCTGAGCGGATGGGATGTGAATTATAAATTGTAAAATTCCCTCATCTTCCTTTAGTCTCAGAATCCGCCTGGCTTGCATTTTTAGAAGCCTCGGATGGTGTAACCAGAGAAGGTTTTCCATTGTTTTTAATCTGGTAGGGTAGGATATAAAATGGTATTTTAAATATCATTTTTATGTGCTATTAGATTAAAAACTTAAACTTTTTTCTAGCAGATGTCGCTAGGACATCCCTGCCATTTCGTTCGTTACAATCCGTGACGGCACGCGGAGTATTATCCTAGTTCATGTAGAGAGAAGAGCATATGTATCTCCTGATGAGGAGCTAAGAAGCCCCGAAACCGGTAGAAATTCTTGCTGTACTCTTTGATTGAACTAAGGTAATACTAAGCGTGTCGTCACGGATTGCAACGAAATTGAAAATGTTTATTTACTTTTAATTTATATATTTACTCTATTTGGAGTAGATACTGAGCAGGTGGGATGTGAATTATAAATTGTAAAATTCCCTCATCTTCTATAGTCTCAGAATCCGCATGGCTTGCATTTTTAGAAGCCTCGGATGATGTAACCAGAGAAGGTTTTCCATTGTTTTTAATCTGGTAGGATATAAAATGGTATTTTAAATATCATTTTATGTGCTACTTTACTTACTTTTTACTTAGTCCTAAGCCTTTCTACCTTTAGGTGTAAGGCTGGTGGAGTTGAGTTTGGCATTGTAGTCTCCATGCTTTCCGATCTTGTGTTAGGTTTCTTGCACTTTCCAATGATCCTTTTTTCTCGACTTCTTTCCTGATTTCATCTACCCACATAACTACACATATGTCCAAAAGTTTGGAATATTGGAATATTTCGTCTTTTTATTGATTTTTATATATAAACTTTTCTGAATAGCTGAACGTCATTTTGTTTCAATTCTTAACAATACTAAATAAATCTCAAAACCAGATAAACGATATGCAAAAAAAAATTATTTATTCTCTTGGAGTGAAAACTTAGAAAATACAACTTAAATTTAAAAATAAATTAGTAAAGGAAAAAATAATTTTCAATAAAACTAATAATTAGTATTTCCTCCATTGGCCTGTATGCATGCCTGTAGGCGATTTGGCATGCTGCCGATTAACTGGTCGAGCTGGGCTTGCGGAAATCTCTCCCATTCTTCACGAGCAGCATCTTTTAGTTCGCGAAGTGTAATAGGGGGATTGTTTCGCTTTTTGATGTGTGTTTTGAGAATGTCCCAAGCATTTTCAATAACGTTCATATCGGGGAAATTCGAGGGCCACTGTACTGTAGATATTCCTTGTTCTTCCAGAAAATTTTGTACTGCTGCTGTTCGATGAGGAAGTGTGTTGTCATGCATAAACACAAATTCATCACCTACTGCCCCTCGGAATAGACGTACGACAGGATTTAAAACTTCCTCGATGTACACAGCACCAGTCACACTTCTCTCTAGAACCAGCAGTGGCGTCCGTGTACCACTCATAATACCACCCCAAACCATAATACTGCCACCTTCAAACGGGACACGCGGTTGGGCTGTTTCTAGTCGGGCTTATCGTCCTGGAGCCCTCCAAACCAGTGTTCTTCGCGAATCAGATACCAAGCTAATTTTTGACACAGAGAACATCATGTTATTCCAGTTGGGACCATGTTGCGCCATTTCTCTAGCCCATTGCAACCTTACTATTTTGTGTTGGTAGGTTAGTTTAGGAACATGTAAGGACCTTCTACGATACAAATTTACCGCATTTAGTCGGGGTATTATTGTTAGCCGTGAAATATTCAGTCCTTTCAGCCTAAAAATTTCTCTGGATATACCACTTGTGGATTCCAGACGATTTCTTCGAGCTATCAATGTTGTTCTGAAGCTATTTTCTTGTGGCATTTTTATAATCAACTATTTTCAATATTGCTTATTTCAATATTTATGTTCTCTGCCGATCTTGTGCTGCTGTTGTACATCGACTTCTACCACTTCTGGGACGATCCTTGACGTCATTTGTCTCTTGGATTTTTTTTTTAAATTTTAGATACAGCACTCTGAGTAACATCAACAGTATTAGCGATATCACTTTGACTAAAGCCCTGTTGTAACAAAGCAATTACCCTAGATCTGCCAAAGTGAGATATCACGTTTCTAGGCATTCTTAAACGGCTCAATTCAAATTTAAACACAGACTGAAATAATGTGTAAATACGCTAATCAGTTGAATGTGACCAAAATGGGCAAAATGATACAAAAACGATTCAAAGTGTTTATCATTTTCGTGTAAAAACACTCTAAAATGAATATCAACAACAGTTTTGAAACCACCATAGACGTAGATATATTATTTGTACGTATTCCAAACTTTTGGACATGTGTGTATTGGTCTTCCTCTTTTGTTTTTCCCCTGCACTCTCGTTTCGAACACTCGTTTTGTTAGTCTCTCGTTCAATATTCTACACACGTGCCCGAACCATCTAAGTTGTCCCTCTACTATTTTTTCATTGATTGGTTGTAGTTTTAGGTTTTGTCTGATTGTTCCGTTTCGTATTTTATCTGTCCTCTTTCTGTTTGCTTTTTTCCTCAGGAACCTCATTTCCATAGCATTGACTCTGGATTTTTGTCTCCCCGTCAATGTCCACGTCTCGCTGCTATACATGATTGTTGGTCTAACTACTGATCTAACGACTGCCGTTTTTACTTTCTCCGGTATCTCTTTTTTACCCAAAAATGTTGTTTTCATAGTGTTAAATAAGCTCCTGTTCGTCCCATTCTCTCGTTTATTTCCATGTCTTGTTTACCATTTGATTCGATTATTACTCCTAGGTACTTAAAATATTCCACTTGCTCTAGTTGTTTCCCGTATAACTCTATTAATTTCGTGTGTCTTCCTCGTATTTGAAATTATCATTATTTTTGTTTTCTCTGTATTAATTTTCGTATTTATGTTTAATAGTTCTTCTTCTAGGATTTAAAGATTGTTCTGTAAGTCTTCTCTGTTTTCTGCTATCAATACTATATCGTCTGCAAATAGTAGCTCCGATAGTTGAGTCTGTTTCATTTGCCAGTATCCTAATTATTAGTTTTCTCACTTTCTTTATTGCTTCATCCAGTACTACTGAGAATAGCAGTGGACTCAACGCACATGTTATGTCCTATTACAGTGGTTAGGGCTTACAATACCGGGATTCCGGGATCCCGAATACCGGAATCCCGGACGATTTTTGTCCGGTATTCGATACCGGTATTTACAATAAAAATACCGGTATTTCGGTATTATTAATTTATAAAAAGTGAATTGATGCACAATAAACTTTCTTCTAAAATATTTTTTGCTATTACAAGAAATTATTTTTGAAGATTAGCAAACAATATCATTGTAAAATAGTTATTTTCCTAACAAGTGCAGAAAGTCATTCTTTTCCGCACGCGACTGAAGTTTGCCGAACGACGCGAAGCGGGAGTTCGGCAAGCAGTCGAGTGCGGAAAAGAGACTTTCTGAAAGAGTTAGGAACAATATTTTTTCTAAGAGTCTTTAAAAAATTACCAAATCTTAATCAATTAATTTAATTAATATAAAAATACATACACAATTTAATTCTTTGACAAGGTTGTCAAACCAAACTTTCAATATAATTAGTTAGCATGACGACGATCTTGGTTTCCATGACGATGATTCAAAACGACTGTTATTGTCTACCGATTTGACTTTCGAATATTAAGTCAAAATAATTTTATTTCATTGAATTGTCGCGTTAATTTCATTAAAACAGGAACACAATAAGATATATTTGAAATGAATTAGTAAATAATATTTAAATATTAGTTTATTGCATGTATTATAATTACTTTAAGGCCATATTAACATACCTAAATTAACACGCGTGCGGAAAAGTAAAAACCGCGTGCGGAAAAGTAACACGCGTGCGGAAAAGTGAAACTTTCTAAACTAAAATGCGTGCGCGAAAGTAGACATTTTTGAACGCTCGTAGAAAAAATATTTATTAAACACGTTTATTACACATACAACTCAAGTATAGCGCTTTCTAAAAGTGCGAATGTCGTTAATTTAAGCCGAAGGGTTATATCAGTTTTACAACGAAATTATTAAATCTCGTCTATACAAATATGTAAATAAAATGAGTTATATAAAAATACTTAAATATTTAAAATTAGACTACTTTATTTTATAAATAAGCCGTAAGATTTATTAGTCAAAATTGTTTTTACATTTTCAGATCTATTTTTCATTTTTTTTTTGTATTGTGGTGTATAAATTAGGGTCACTTATTTTTTGAATTATTTATAATAATTGAAAATATATAGCGGTCTAAATACATAGTAATCTATATTAAATATAAGTCACAGTAAGTTAATCTTTGTATTAATGATATGCGTGTTAAAAAGTACATTTTTAAGGCACTCATGTGAATTGCAGAACTCGCTATCGCTATCGCTATCGAAACTTTCACGTGCGTGCCTTAAACGTGTACTTTTAACACTTATATCATAAATGACTATTAAAGTTAAATTAATTTACAAATAGCAAATTTTATAAGTAAAAGTACTATCCTATTATATGCTAAATTTATCCTAAAATCAAATATATAGTTTTTCTATTTGCACATTTTTTGTATCTATATTCCTACTCTCTATGTAATATTATAAACAACATCTACTCATTTCAAAACAAAATGTAATAGGTTTCATATATTATTTAATAACAAGTCGATATAACAACTGAGGATAGTATAAATACTTATATTTTTTATTCATAATTCCGGTTTTAATACCGGAATCCCGGTATTTGAACTTTTAAATACCAAATACCGGTATTGAGATTTTGGCTCGGTATTGTAAGCCCTAACAGTGGTTCTCAAATTTTTTGAGTCATTTACCACAAAATACTTTTTTTAATATTTTTGGTACCACCTAACTGAAATAACTACCTATCTAGATAGGTAATCTAATTAACTGTAATAGTGGTGATTTTGACAGTTTTGCGTTTTGTGTACCACCGCAAATAATGATATGTACCACAGATTGAGAACCGCTGTCCTATTAGATTAAAAACTTAAACTTTTTTACAATATTAATATTTTAATGAATATTATTTTGGGTAATAAAAATACAAAAATAAAGTAAATGAAATGATTGTGAAGTAATGTGGACTAATTGAAGCAATTTATACGTGGAAAGCTTATTCGACTCAACTACAAATTTTGGGATTTTTGTGAAAGTAGCGGATACTGTTATAATGTTTAGTACTTAGGTATAATATAATTCTCCATGGTAATGTGTTGTCTTTTTTTTCTAGGTTTCCAATTCCTACTGGCCAAAAATGATCTATGATAGATCTACTATAACTCCATTTGATGAGGTTGATGTAAATGATGAAACTGTAAGTGTATGATTAATTTTACTAAACTGTTTAATTTAATTAATACAGAGAGTTTCAAAATTATGGAAGAAATTCATTTATTCATAAATGGGCGATTTTGGAATAAAATCTCGAAACCGATCGATTTTTATTTTTAAATTTTTGCATATGAAATTGGATATGAAATTTTACAGTACTGTGGGGTGCCAACTGTGCTCTCTTTCCTTTCACTATTATATATTTTCTATCTATCTTTGCCGACGTTTAAATTGGTAAATTAGTGAAGCGCGCCTCAACACACTCCTTTGGTTCGGAGCTTGAAATTAAATATGTTTGTATTCGTTATAATCACAATTGATCTATATTTCAGGCACCAAGAATACAAATTTTAGACGAGCGCAGTATCCGACTCATCATTCCAAAGCCTGAGAAAACTATAAGAGATTTCTATGGCTGTTTTTTCAACGAAACAACACGCGATTCCACAATTCAAAAGGCTGCTTGCACTAACGTTGTTGGAGTTGGGGGTAAGTAAAGCGGCATTTCTTATTTCTTATTATACCCAGTATTTTAAAACCGTTTGACATAATATCCTTGTCATACTTGAAAGCAAGTGTAGGTACTGTACACCCTACACCCTACTAAATTATGTTACGCAAATGTTTCTGGCCACTACCAGAGGCGTAAGACGGGGAAAGTCATTGATTGACCCCAAATTCTACGCCACTGGCGGAATTGCTATTTTAGTTCAATTTTTCGTTTCTGCAATTCTTTTTATGTAAATGATATTATGATCGTAACGATAAAGTCATTAGTTTTCGAGATATCTGAAGTTAAAAATAAAACGGCACAGTAATTTTGGCTAAAGTATTATGCCCCTTCGTTTTTAACTTCAAATATCTCTAAAACTAATGATTGTATCGTTACGAATGAAGAGTATATTATATACATAGAAAGTATTGGAGAATCTAAACATTATGCTAAAATAGAAGTTCCGTCAGTGGCGTCGAATTTGGGAAGAGTCAACCATTCACTATCCCGTGTCGTACGCCTCTGGTAATAGACAGAAACGAATATTTAACATAATTTAGTAGGGTGTACAGTACCTACACTTTCTGCCAAGTATGACAGTATATGTCAAATAGTTTTAAAGTATTATTATTTTTTAAATAATTTATTATTTCTTTAAAACTTTAAGAACTGTTTGTAATGGCAGTTTTAATTGTAACTTTAATCTAACGTACGCGCACTGTATATATTTCGAAATGCCAACATTCTTTATAATCATAATTATTCATTTTTGTTTTCTTTTTGGTGGTATTCTTATAAGATTGTTTTTTTTTTTTCAGTTCCGCCCCAATTGATTACAGACTTTGCCTGTGTATCTGTGAATTATGAAAAATTGGTTTGCTCATGGACAGCCCCCCAGAATTATTTAATGACTCAATATAGATTGGATTTTAAGTCCACGTAAGTAATTTTCTTTTAACATAAAGCTATGTTTTTTTTTTGTGGAGTAACACAACTTAACAAGAGTATTTTTATTACGTGTCACCTAATTTTGTTAGATTTGGAAGTTGTATTATAACATTTGTTATAATAGTTGTATTATTACAGTTAATTTGCAAAAATTCTTCCATAATGAAAAAACTTTCGTTTTGTATGTTTATAATAAATTAATGTATTTATTGGGGGGTATTTAATTTGTACATATAGATTTATTAGTAATTATTAAAAATAGAGTTACACTAAACTGTTAGAAATTATAAAAACACACAATGTATTTATTTCTGTGACGTTAAAGCTGGTTTATTGTATACTATATAATAATTATTGTATATTAAATGTTTACAAAAAATAAAGAGTGTAAGAAAAAGACAGGTCATAAATTAAATCACATATTCTGCGACCAAAAATAGTTCGATTGAACCTAACTTACCTTAGTACAAATGTGCACATAAAAAAAGTTACAGCCCTTTGAAGTTACAAAATGAAAATCAATTTTTTCCAATATATCGAAAACTACTAGAGAATTTTTACTGCAAATTTTAGCGTATTTCCTGTAATTCATCTCAGTACTCTCATCTCTGTTCGTTTCCAGTAGTCTTTGTGTTGTGGCTGTATCGGGTCTTGTTTCTGATGCATATGCCATTATTGGTCTTACACTGGCTTTATAAATTCTTGACTTCATTTCAGTATTAATATGCCAGTTTCGCCATATAGTGTTATTAAGGCATCCTGCCAGTCTATTTTGCTTTTTGTACTTGATTTCTCACTTATTTGTCCAGGTCTCTGTAACTTGAAGACTGAAAGATTTTTTATGTATAAGTAGGGACCTACGTACAAGAGTAAAATTGTCTATCAAATATATTGTATGAATTTATCGAAATAGACAAATATGACCTATTCTATAATTTCTTTGAATAAATATCTCTCACAGCTGATAAGTTTTTTAAGACTTTTTCTAAAATTCTGTCGTTACTCATTTTACGTAATTAACGATTACTTGGAAATTTTTAATACTACTTTAATACATGTCTGTTATGATTTGTCTGCCTACTATATAATAAAATTCACTTCGCGCAAATAAATCAAAGATAGAATTTCAATATAACAATAGGTATATTGATCTGCTAATCACTAGGTTGTTTAGTAAACAATAGATTGTTTTGAAAAGCATTGTATTTCTATGCAGCTTTAACGTTCAGAAATAATTACTGTGCACACGATCCCAAGAAATTTACGGAAAATATTTTCATGGATCAATAATTTAGAAGAAGAAGGTTAGGTTTTTAAAAAGTTTCTGTTTCTGTTTTATTATAAAAAATACTCATATCGCATTTAAATATTCTATAAGAATTACAGAGTAAAATATAATGCAAGTACATCTATAAAATAAAAACCAAGATAAATATAAATATGTTTTAAACATCTTCTAGTGGCGCTACAACCCTTTGTGAGTCTTTACCTGCCATCATCTCATTGTTTGATTTGCTTGTCTAGAAAAAATGCTTAGAAGAAATGCGTACAATGTGCTTCCCCGTTTAGGATTTTGTCCTCTTCAGGGTTTGAGGTGAATGTTTAGTGTTGGCAGCAAAAGCAAACAGTCCGAAAAACACACTGGGGCAAGCGCCGTGTCCTGGTGTTCTTGGATCCTGGGTTATGCCGGACGGTGGTGTCCAGAAGGCTAGAAGTCAACAGAGAAGAAAGTTTGATGGATTGTTGTTGGTTCCATAGACATTTACGTGTACTGTCCGTGCTTTGCTCTCGACCAGTCTCCCTAGAAACCATTGTACAACGACAGGCGAACCTGCGTCCCTCGTCGGCGGTCAGGAGGTGGCTTTGAGCGCAGCGTGGACAGTGTGCGTTCGAGTGGAGAAAATAGTTGCGGCTATTTTCTTGGGACGAACAGGTATAATTGTGCAATGAAGTTGGGAAACCGCAAAAAACCAACTTCTCCCTGTTCGGGGTAGGGAAGAGGAAATGTTAGAGGTGGGTACGGTAGGCTAACGGGGTAGCCTCAAGGATGTTTTCGTACTCCACCGGGAGTTCGTCAATGCATGTTTGCATTAGAGCGGACGGTACATGAATCTTTTTGCGTTTGGGCTTTCGGTGGAGTACGTGGCCGGAAGATGAACAGGAACATTTGAGAGATTCTTGTGTGTCGGAAGGGGGGCCGTTGATTACTTTGATTGTGAAGTTCCTGTTCAGAGAGTTTATTCTCTCGGTGATTTTGGGGGTGTTCGAGATGTTATGGATTTCGTTTGGGGGATATCGCCAGTGCTCATAGTTACATCTACGCAAGACTCTACGCTCTGTCCTCAACAACCTCTCTTGTTTTTGTCTTGAGCAAAGAGAGTAGATACATGATTTGTACTCCATGACGGGTCGAATAAAGGTCTTGTAAGTGTGAATGAGAGTCTTCTTGTGTGTCTTGCCAATTTTTCCCGAGAGAGCGTTGAGAAGTCTGGCCCTGTTCCTTACCCTATCTAAAGTTGCCTTTAGATCTGCGTCCCAGTTGAGAGTCCTGGTAAACAGTACTCCCAAATAGTTCGCAGTCGGGCTAACAACAAGCCTTTCTCCCAACAGACTCAGAGGATATTGGTCGTCTTCATTACGTATGATTCTATTTGACACAGAAGGGGCGCGAAACACAATTGTTGTTGTTTTGTTCGCGTTCAGCGTGACTCTCCACTTACAACACCATTCGCCGACGCCGTCCAACAGAGCCTGGGCTCTTCTGAAGAGGAGTCGTGGGTTGTATCGAGAGGTTGTTGAGAGCAGAGTCGTGTCGTCTGCATAGAGAAACAGCCGAGTACCTGGGATATTTTGGTTAGTGATGTCGCTGTTGTAGATGATGTACAACAGGTCTTTACCTGCTTAACAATGTTCTTTTATTAGGCCTTGTCGGATACTTTCCTTCGCCACTCCCTGATGTTCATGGTTTTAAGATCCCCCTCTACGTCGCCGTCTATCCATCTTTTACGGGGCCTTCCTCTTGTTCTATTTCCTTGGGGCTTCCATCTGTGGATTACTTTTAGAGTATTAGTTCATCCAGCTCGTGGTTCATTTTAATTCTCCACGAACCATCGCTGCAATGGGTTGGTCCACATATCTTCCTTAGTATTTTGCGCTCAAATATTCTCAGTTGATTTTCATTAGTGGTTGAGAGGGTCCACGTTTCACATCCATTTGTGACCACTAGTCTAATTAGTATTTTGTAGAATCTAAACTTAGACACACGATTCAGTAACTTGCTTTTCATTTAGTCTTTGTATGAATAAAAGCACTTACTACCGCTAAGAATCCGTACTTGCATTTCTTGACTGGTGTTGTTGTCATTTATTATTGAGCCTAGGTAGGGAAAAGTGGAGGCATATTCGTATGTATGGTTGTCTACTTTCAAGATTCTCATGTTGATTCCATTTTGTGCACTAAATTGCACTTTGTTTTAAGCATACTAAATGTTTTAATTTTCTCATCATTCTCCTCCTCCTATAATATATACCTCATTCAACTCTCGGCACTAGGGATGACGGTAGTTGACAAAACACCGGTTTTCAGTTATACCGCTTTTTTACGGTTTAATGTATTGGTTATAACCGGTCAAAAAAACCGGTTATTCCAAAACCGGTGTTCGGTTTTTTAATCAATAGCCAATACCCAATAGGTTACAATGTTAATTTACATTGCACTTTAGTTTGCGATACTCATATTCAAATCGATATCAATATTCTCGATATCGATTCTATCGAAAGAATATATAAACAGGGTCGGCGTGTATTGGGTACTGGGTACTGTGGTGGAATGTGGAAGGGGGAACTGGAAGTTGGAACTAGCCAATTGGGATCGAAAAAAGAGATCAGTCATCAGTGTTGTCAAATCTGTTTCGGTTTCGGTGAGCTTAAAATTTCTCCATCGCGCGCACGGGGCGAGCGAAAAATTTCCCTATTTTTTCTCTCAATTCATTATTTTTTTCAGAGGTAACTTATCCGGTTTTTCACCGGTTATTACTTTAAAAATAAAAAAACCGGTTATAACCTGGCCAAGCAATCGGAGAAACCGATTATTGCGGACTAAAAATACCAATTTTAGGTTATAACCGATAGGTTTTTTAAACCTATCTTAAACAATTTTTAAGTAGTGGTATGCTTAGTTGCTGTAGCCTCTATCGTCCAGGCACAATACATGCTTGAACGCTTTCGTCGCCCAAGCTCTGCATTTTCTTCTTCTTATGTTAGTCTTAAATATCTTGTTATTCGGGCTAGTCTTTCATTATCCATTAATGTTTCATGCTGGTTCCATTCCACTTCACATCAGTGGTGGATCTAGGGGGGGTAGTTTGGGTTTATCTTTTGGTTGGTGTTTCAATGGAAATTCCGAACCCCCAAGGCAAATTTCTAGAAAAGCCAATGCTTCACATAGAAGTGAAATTGTCACGTTAGATTTTGGCTTCCCTATTTTGAGATCCACAAGGAATGTTTTTACCGAAGAACTTGAGAAACGAAGAACTATTAATAGAGAATATTTTATAGTAGCATTGGTGCGTTTGAAGGAAAAAATTGAGGAAAATGGTCATAAATACAACAAAAGTAAACATGGACACTAGTGCTGTTGTTACGCTTCAAAAGAAATCATAGATAAATATTTCAAATGGTCTATAAACCCCTAAACCAATTCATTATAACAAAATATCGTCAAACTATACGCACTTTAAAAGTTCCTTATTCTAAATCAATTGAATATTAGCATCGTGTACAGTATATTCAGATTCCTCTTCTTCTTTAAGCCGTCTCCCTATCGGAGGCTTGATATCATCGGCACTATCTACTGCTGCTCTGAATAGTTCTATTGAACTGCATTTAAACCAGTTCCTTAACTTTTCCAATCATGACACTCTCCTTCCTGTACTCCTCCCTCCCCTTATCTTTCCCTGTATTATCAATCTTAGCATTATATTTTTCAGATTAAAGACATTTAAAATAAATTTCGAATATAGTCGAAAATAGATCATAAAAAATTAAGTACAGATCGACGAGACAGAAACTTTTCAAAGCCTTTTTAATGTATATTTTTGTTTAGCGATTAACGATTTCATAGTATTTAATTAGATTTTTTACTACAATCACAGGAGACCCAGACTTAAAATGAAAGGTGACAAAAATCGTACAAATGGTACGAGACCGTACAAATATATGATCAAGTGAGTAAACTAAAAAGCCATCAGTTTTTGTGTCATAAACCTGCTTACAGGAGGCTATTAATGTTTTTTTGGCAGCAAGCATTCTATGTGAAGGACTTTCCTTCAGCATTGTGTGAGGTATCCTACAAGGGATGTAAATAAACTTGTCGCAGACTTTTTTCTTTTTATGGTCCAGTCTAATTTTGCTAGCATCAGGCATGACTAATACGTAATTTGTTTGAATGTTTTCAATTAAACCACCTTTATTAAACTTCACAAATATACCTTTATATACATAATATGTGTGTATATTTAAGGCAGTATATGACGTAGGAGCACGATTTTGTTAGTCTTCGCATTTAAATTGATTAACAACACCATACCATGATGATACTTTGACCTCTTTTGGTCTCGTCAGGTACGAGTAGTATACAAAATCAAATACGAAGACCAACAAAACGTCTCTAGATATTTTCCCACATAAGTGGCAAGCGTACAAAGGTGTCATCTACTCTGATGGCCATGCACAAAACAATGCATTAATTATTGTTTTCTGTCACGTGCTCTCTACTCTGATGGCCATGCTCGGAAAAAATGTATTAATTATTATTTTCTTTCGTTTGTGCTACACGAAATGTGTAAAAAAATTAATATAAAATATATAATATATATATATATATATATATATATATATATATATATATATATATATATATACAGTATGTCTTATTTACTAAGTTCGAACAATATGGAAAATTTTCATTATGTTTTAAGAAAAAAGGCTACTCTTCACAAAACTACTACAATCAAACTTTAAAGCTCCATAAAGCACTAAGACGAAAACATCCAGGGAACCTCTCACATGGTGTCATTCTTCTGCACGACAATGCTTGTCTTCATGTTGCAAAAGTAGTGAAGTAAAATCTACAACGAAAGAAATGAAGGATATTAGAGCATCCGCCCTATAGTCCCGATTTATCACCTTGCTCTTTCCACATCTTTGGGCCACTGAAAAAGGCTAAAAGGTAGTCGTTTTTCTTCGAAAGGTAATTCTTCGAATAATGAAGATCTTCCAATAGGAGCTGAAACAGAAACCATCCGGCTAGTGAATTTAATACAACAGTGGTCAAAAATGGTCTTACCTAGTATTCAGAGATATGAAGAATCACGGGAAATAACACAAGAAAACTCGAGTCGACAGAGATGGATGTGTTTAGACGATCCTTGAGAATATTCACAATGGAGAGAATTAGAAATGATGATGTAAGACAGCTTATATGGTACGGACATGTACAAAGAAAGACCTTACAGTGGAAGAAAATGGCAAATACATTCACAACCTATAAGAGCTTCAACGGGCAGGATTTGGAAAATCAGTTGGATCTTTGATCTTATTAAGAACCGCAAAATACCTCAATACTTAGGAGCACAATTTCAACCAGTGCATCCTTCCTATCATTGTATATGGATATCAAACCTGGACCCTAATCAAGGCAAGTATGAATAAACTAGCCACAATAGCAAGGACAATGAAAAGAGCAATGTGTGGTGTACGACTGTCAGATAGAAAGATGAACGACTGGGTAATATAAAAAACAAAAGTCGAGGATATCATAATAAAAATTGCCAAACTCAAATGGAGCTTCGCAGTCCATACTGCTAGACAAAAACACCAACGTTGAAACTCCACAATACAACATAGGAGACCTTACAAAGCTAGACAACCATTACGACCAAGAGGAAGACCACATATGCGATGGATAGATGGGATCTAGGACAATTGCCCGAAAACAGTTTCCCGAAAGACAAATCCCCGAAAGCAGTTCCGCGAATGGACAATTCCCCGAATGTACAATTCCCCGAATGGACAATTACCCTAATAGACAATTGGCAGATAAACAATTGCACGAAAAGAGAATTGACCGAAAAATATATTTAAATAGTTATTGCTTTATATGTATTTCTTATACTAATACGGTAACTTACGTGCTATTTAAATAGTTATTACTGCTTAGATTGTGTTCGACTTAGCTATGTCCTTAATTAATCTATTATTATAATATCTATTTTTTTATTCCATGTTCCCTTCAGACTTGTACCGCTGGCGTGTTTAGAACTTGGAATAAACATCCAAAGTATGATAAGTGCTATAAGACAAGAATATCCCGACTCAAGACATCGTGGGTGCTTTTTTTATTTCACTCAATGTCTCTTTAGAAGAATCCAGTCACACGGTTAAAAAAGAAGATATGAAACTGATTCAGATTTTGCTTTAAAGCTCCAATTATTGGCGGCCTTAGCATTAGTTCCTACTGCAGACGTAGTGGAGGCATTTGAAACGATTTGCGAGCAAGATGTGTTGACAGCAGAAGCCCAGTCAGTAATTGATTATTTTGAAGATACCTGGATCGGGCGTCCACAAAGAGGTAGACAATGTCGTTTGACCTTATTTTCACATGATCTGTGAAATTGTTATAATGGGGTCCAAGAAAGTTTACCAAAAACAAACAATTCCATAGAAGGATGGCATCGAGGGTTTGAACCAACAGATTTCCGCAGATCATCCAAACATTCGGAGATTCATTAAAGGCATTGAGCTGGAGCAGAGCTTACATGAACTTCAAATTGAACAGTATATAGGAGACTTGGAATGTCCTCCTACACATAAAAAATACAGAGATTGTGCAGAGCGGATTGCAAGTCTGGTAAACAATTACGACCCTGCGAACACTTACGAATTCTTGCGGAGAATAGCACATAATTTATCGTATTAGTATATAGGGTGAGGCAGATAACTGGCCTATTAGAAATATCTCGAGAACTAAAGGCAACAGAATCATGAAAATTGGAATAAAGGGGTTTTGAAGGATGATCTATTAAATGAAAATATTTTCAAAAATAAAAAATAAAAATGTATACCATTTTTATTCATTCAGTTGCGGTGCGAAACCAAAACTGTCTTAATTTTTACTCAGATCAGAGAGTGCAGCCAGCACCCTTATCGACGATTTCACCTCTTGTTAGAGGTTCATCAGAGACTGCATAGGCTGCTTTTCTCTGGCCCAGGTAAAAATCTTATCCATCTCCCACCGCAACTGACGAGATGGTAGTAGGTGCCTAGCGGCATCTGCTAAATAAAAGACTAAGTTTTTCAACCTAATAAAAATATTTGTAAATTAAATATTTTTAAAAGATTTTTAATTGAAAAACTTTATTGGCCCATTTCCTGGTGATAACCTCCAAGGCTTCTACAATATGCAAGCCAAATGGATGCTGCAGTGAAGACTAAAGGGAAGGAATTCTACACTATGCAATTCACAACCCCCGTCTGCAACGTGGTAAAGTTCCAACGGAAAATGGACCTAGTTACTCTATAGGAGTAATACTAATATAAAAATAAAAATGTATACCATTTTTATTCATTCAGTTGCGGTGCGAAACCAAAACTGTCTTAATTTTTACTCAGATCAGAGAGTGCAGCCAGCACTCTTATCGACGATTTCACCTCTTGTTAGAGGTTCATCAGAGACTGCATAGGCTGCTTTTCTCTGGCCCAGGTAAAAATCTTCGACATATCCATCCACCGCAACTGACGAGATGGTAGTAGGTGCCTAGCGGCGTCTGCTAAATAAAAGACTAAGTTTTTCAACCTAATAAAAATATTTGTAAATTAAATATTTTTAAAAGATTTTTAATTGAAAAACTTTATTGGCCCATTTCCTGGTGACAACCTTCAAGGCTTCTACAATATGCAAGCCAAATGGATGCTGCAGTGAAGACTAAAGGGAAGGAATTCTACACTATGCAATTCACAACCCCCGTCTGCAGCGTGGTAAAGTTCCAACGGAAAATGGATCTAGTTACTCTATAGGAGTAATACTAATATAAAAATAAAAATGTATACCATTTTTATTCATTCAGTTGCGGTGCGAAACCAAAACTGTCTTAATTTTTACTCAGACCAGAGAGTGCAGCCAGCACCCTTATCGACGATTTCAACTCTTGTTAGAGGTTCATCAGAGACTGCATAGGCTTTTTTTTTTGAAAAAATTTTCATCTCTGTGCAACTTCCGGTTATAACTTCGTTTTTTTAAATGGGACACCCTGTATATTTTTACATTTTTGGATTCTCTTCGATGTCTTCTTTCTTAAAATATGAGGTTTTGTAATATTATACAGGGTATTTTAAAAGATAATTACGTTTTTTTATTAATTTCGAAACAAAATTAACACCCTGTAGAATTGTAGTAGTTTGACATCTAAAACTCTACTTACGTTCAAATGATTTTTAATATACTCTACTATTGTTAAGAATCATTAGTATAGCTAAATTTTTAATTTTAGTATACAGGGTTGGTCGAAACTCGGAATGAGTATTTTCTGAGTCTTCTTAAATGGAACACCCTGTATTTTTGTATTGTAGTGAAATGACATTTTATAGTACTTTTTTATTTCTTAAGCATTCCCTATACCTAACTGCTTTAATTTGTGAGTTATTGGTGAATCAAGCTAAACATTAATTGCAACAAAAAATACCTAAAATTTTATTAGGTTGGCCGTGAAAATACTCAATCCCAAATAATTTTTCAGAAATAAATACATATTAATCCGTGAACAATTATGTTTATATTTTTGTACAATTTAGAATTTAACTTAGGTGTTAGACGTGGCAACAATGCGTTCCATATTATTGACAGCGCCAGTGCGGGGTGGCAACTCTGTCTCTCGCGAATTGACGTGCGACGTGCAGTGCAAGAAAAAAGAAGACTCTCTCTGATTTAACCTTCACAAAAGAAAAATGAAGTCATGTGCATTGTAAAAACTAAATGTTTGATTTTATGTATTCAAGTAAATTTGATTTAATAAAGTATTATTTTAACGATTACTACAGTCCATTAAATCGAAGTAACCATTTTTGGTCCTTCGAGCCGGATGTATTAAAAACCTATAAGCGGTATTCAAGAATAAACTTGTTGATTGCACGTGGTGAGTGGTGATGGTTCCTGATTTTAGCCAAGAAGCGGTACAGGGTACAGTGATAGCATTGATTTGAGGAGAAATAAATGTGAGTCTTTTCCTATTTTTTTACAATTCCTGATTATCTTGGTGTAGTTTTGATTTGCAAAAGTATACAGTATACCGGTGTTTAGATTTATGAATTTAATTCATGTGACTATTTGATTTGCTGATTAGGTATTTCATTAATTGGAATTTGATTGATTTACGGCATAAATAATTAATTATTGTCGTGTGAATAAGTATATTTTTTGGGATTTGTTGATTTATAGATGTATTTTTATGATTGGGCTTTTATGTAAGGTATTTTTAGTTAATACTAAGTAGATTATAACAAAGATTACAAGGTATATTTAACCTGCAATTGTTCTGGAATTTGTCTATTGTAATTGATTGCCAGTAAATACAGTTTGAGGTGCATAATTGCTCTTTATGTTCGTACAAATTTAAATATTTAATTGATATTGATATTGGGTTTTGATTTATATAAAAAGTAGTTAATCCATTCTTCATTGACAATATGAGGACTTTAAAAGCAGCAGAAGTTAAGCAGTTGTACAAAAAACGAGCGTTAATTTTAAAAAGATTAGAAAGCTTCGTAGAATTTATAGAACCATTGGAATCGATTAATGATTTAACTGAACAGAAGATTTCTGAACTAGAAATCAATGTTGAAGATATTGAAGATAGTAGAAAAGAGTTTAACTCTGTTCAGGAATCGATAGAATTAAATTGTGCTGACGATGTAATCGATGATGAGTTTGAAAAAAGAAAGAATTTCGATGATAAATACCGGAGATATATGTCAATTGCTAAATGTATCTCAAAAAAGTGGTATTTTAGTCAGGAGTCAGGTGATTTTAGTTCTACGGCCAGGGTGGAACAAAGGGAAACAGTACAAGGTGCTTGTGGATTGGAAGGGATTCGATTACCTCCAATAAGACTCCCTTCATTCAATTCAGACTATTTAAGATGGTTAGAGTATAAAAATACTTATGAGGCTTTAATTCATAATAACAAAACTCTTTCAGACATTCAAAAATACCATTACCTAAAGTCAAGTTTAACGGATGAAGCTATAAGTATTATTCAGGATTTAGATTTTTCTCCACAGAATTATATGTATGCGTGGGAAACTTTGTGTAACAGATACAATAATAAACGAATGTTAGTGGATAATCATATTAAAGCTCTGTTTAATATTCAAAATTTAGCAAAGGAATCGGCAAGTGGTATACGAACTTTAATTGATACGGTAAAGAAACATTTATATGCACTTAAAAGTCTTGAATTGCCTACAGAACATTGGGATGCAATAATTATTCATATAATTTCATTAAAATTGGACAAAGTTACTTCTCGTGAATGGGAATTGATTAAGGGTGATAATAATATGCCCCGATTAGATGAACTCTTTGAATTTCTGAAAAAACGTGCTGATTTTTTGGAGACATTAGATTTAAATCAACAAGTTAGTCAAAATAAGTCTGATAATAGAAATAAAAACTTATCACGTTCATTGGTGGTAAATAATGCAGGAAAGAGTTGTAATTTTTGTAAACAGGATCACATGATATACAATTGTGAAAAGTTTCTCAAATTATCCATAAATGATAGGTGGGCTCAGATTAAAAAATTAAAATTATGCAGTAACTGTTTATGCATAGGCCATTTTAATTCAAAATGTCAAAGATTTGGTTGTAAAATTTGTAAACGTAAACATAGTTCCCTATTGCATGAAAACAAGCATGCGGATTCAAGTTCAATTGAAAATATAGATTTACAGCAAAAAAGTGTAGCAGACGGGGTAAGTAATGTTAGCTCGTTATTCTCAAATCAGCTGACTGATATTGAAAGTAATTTAAAACAATCTAGTAATGAGATTTTAGCTTTGCAAAATAAAAGGGAAATTGAATCTGCTAGGAGTTTAGTCTTGTTGAGTACGGCTAATATTAAGGTTGTTGACCATTTGGGTAACTGTCATATAGCTAGAGCAATTTTGGACTCTGGGAGCCAATCTTGTTTCATTAGCGAAGAATTTTGCAAAAAATTAAATTTAAAAACAGAAAACACTAGGATTTGTGTGACAGGCATTAACAATTCTTCAACCTCCTTAAATAAAAAATGTAGGGTTCAGATTAAATCGAGATTTAATGATTTTTCGTCAATTTTTGACTGTTTAGTAGTTCCCAAGATAACAGATAATTTACCTGCATATACTTTTGATATTTCTAAGTGGAACATACCATCTAATCTTGTGCTTGCTGATGAATCATTTAATGTTTATGATAAGATTGATATTTTAATAGATGCTAGTTTATTCTGGGATGTTATTTTAGATGGGCAGATTAGGCTTGGAAAAAATTTACCTATGCTTCAGAACACAGTATTTGGATATATTGTGACTGGAAAGATTTCAAATCCCTCACAAAGTGTTAAATGTCATTTCTCAGTTCAATTATCCGAAAACGATTTAGATAAACAATTACAAAGATTTTGGTCTCTTGAAGAGCCAATGGATGTACCTATAGAATCTGAAGAAGATAATTTTTGCGAAGAGCATTTTCAGAAAAATGTGTCTAGAGCAGATAATGGGCAATTTATAGTAAAGGTTCCTTGGAAGAAAGGTCCTTTAGATTTAGGTGATTCTAAACCTATGGCGATTAAAAGATTACTAAACCTTGAGAAAAGGTTTCAAAGGGATTTCAATTTTAAAAGGGATTATATTGAATTTATGAATGCATACAAGGATTTAGGTCATATGACCTTAGATAATTCAGATTCAGAGGCATCTTATTTTTTGCCGCATCATGGGGTGATTAAAAGTGAAAGTCTAACGACTAAACTAAGGGTTGTATTTGATGGGTCTTCACCATCCAGTAATGGAAGATCGCTGAATGACATTCAGTATGCTGGCCCAGCAATACAAAATGATATTATAGGAATTTTATTGCGATTTAGGCAGCATAAGGTGGCAGTGATTTCGGATATAAGTAAAATGTACAGAATGATTCTCTTGCATGCAGATGACAGGTCAATGCAAAAGATTGTATGGAGAGAAAATCCATCTGATCCAATTTTAACCTATAAATTAAACACAGTAACTTATGGTACATCGAGTGCACCATTTTTGGCAATGCGGTGTATACGACAATTAGCATTGGAGAACAAGGAAAGTTTTCCTAGGGCATGTGAAATTATTTACAGGGATATGTATGTAGACGATTTAATTACCGGATTTTCAAACGAAATTGATGCTATGGAAGTTTGTGATCAGATAGTTCAAATTTTGAGATCAGCTCATTTTGATTTACGAAAATGGACATCCAACAATGAAACTATTTTAAATCATTTTCAAGATCATTCTGATTCACTTCGTGTATTAACTCTTGGAAATTATGATTCAGTTAAAACATTAGGAGTTCAATGGTCTAGTGAATTGGATGTTTTCAGTTTTCAAGTAGATATTGTCAAGACTGATTCAATTACTAAACGTTCAATACTTTCCGTAATTTCAAAGATTTATGATCCTATGGGGCTCGCCAGTTGTTGTGTAATCATGGTGAAAATTATTATTCAGACACTTTGGTCTCTAAAGATTGATTGGGATTCAGAGGTTCCTCCAGAGTTGTGTTCTAAATGGAAACAATTCCATTCAAAACTTCCGTCATTGAATGATCTGAAGGTTCCTAGATTTGTTTTAGTTGATAACCCGATTCTAATAGAGCTTCACGGTTTTAGTGATGCCTCTAAGAATGCTTATTGTGCTGTTATTTATGTCAGATGTATTGATTCAAATGGTAATATAAGTGTAAAGTTACTATGTGCTAAAACTAAGGTAGCTCCATTAAAGATTTTAACTATTCCCCGATTAGAACTGTGCGCTAGTGTGCTGCTGGTTCGATTAATGAAAACTGTTACGAAATCAGTTACATTTAAACATGATATATTTTATTGGTGTGATTCGCAGATTGTGCTGCATTGGTTACATATACCTCCAGCAAGACTGCAGGTGTTTGTCGGAAATAGAATAGCAGAGATTCAAAATGAATCTAATATAGAGCATTGGAATTATATAGCATCTGCGCAAAATCCTGCAGACGTTGGTAGTCGCGGAATTTTACCAGATCAATTACAACATTGTCAGATGTGGTTTAGTGGTCCATCATTTTTGTCGACAGATTTTGTTAAACCAAAATTTCGTGATTTGCCTACCATTAAGGAGGTTCCAGAAATAAGAAACAATGTAAAAGTTTTTACTTGTGTAAAAAATGATTTATGTTTAATTTTTGATCGATTTTCAAATTTGAATAAGTTAATTAGAACTTTTGCTTATTGTTTGAGGTTTATTTCTAATTTGAAACGGGCTTCTAGAGGTAAGAAATGTGTGGGTGTAATTTCCGCAAGTGAATATTACAACAGTAAGATGTTCTTAGTAAAATTAGCCCAAGAAGAGTGTTTTTCCAATGAGATTAACTTATTGAAAAATAATAAGTCTATTCCTTCAACAAGTAGATTGTTATCATTGACCCCCTTTGTAGACGATAAAGGTATATTAAGGGTTGGGGGACGTCTTAAAAATTCATTTTTAAATTATGAGGGAAAACATCCTATTTTGCTTAGTAAGAGTCATATATTAAGTAGATTAATTTTCAATCAAGAACATTTGAATTTACAACATGCTGGTCCACAACTTTTGTTAGCTAGTGTGCGTCAACAATTTTGGATTATTGCAGGAATGTCCTTAGCAAAATTTACAGTTAAAAATTGCATTCGTTGTTATAGATTTAAACCAAAGGCAATAATGCCATTAATGGGACATTTACCTGAACAACGTGTTATAAGTTCAAGACCATTCTCGATTACAGGCGTCGATTATGCTGGTCCTTTTCTTTTGAAGGACAGAAAGGGAAGGGGTTGTAAAACATACAAGGCCTACATTTGTTTGTTTATATGCTTCTCAACAAAGGCAGTTCATTTAGAAATTATTAATTCATTAAGTACTGAGGCTTTTTTAGCTGGCCTTCGCAGATTTGTTTCAAGACGGGGAAAGCCATCTCATATTTACTCAGACAATGGCTCTAATTTTGTAGGAGCAAAAAGAGAATTAAACCAGCTATTTAATTATTTACAACAGATTCATGATGACATTTTGAGTGATTGTGCGGGTCAAAATATTACTTGGCATTTTATTCCGCCTAATACACCACATTTTGGTGGACTATGGGAAAGCAACATAAAGGGTGTTAAGTTTCATTTATATCGTGTGATTAAAGATACCATTTTAACTTATGATGGATTTTTAACATTTCTTGTGCAAGTTGAAGCTACATTAAACTCCCGCCCACTCTATGCACTTTCATCCGATCCTAATGATTATAATCCTTTGACCCCTTCACATTTTTTGATTGGAACTACATTAAATACTGTACCAGACCCACTCTTTGACCATGATGTGAAGATCAATCAATTATCAAGGTTCCAATTGATTCAAAAATTACTGCAAGGATTTTGGAAGCAATGGTATAAACTATATTTAACTCAACTTCAGCAACGCAGAAAATGGAAAACCACTGAGGCTCAACTTAAGATTGGCGATTTAGTATTACTGAAGCAGGACAATATTCCACCTTGTAAATGGCAGTTAGGTAGAGTTGATGAAATTCATCCAGGTGAAGACAATGTAGTGCGAGTTGCAACGATTAAAACTGCTCACGGAACTTTTAAAAGAGGTGTTTCAAAACTATGTCCACTACCTTTAGCAGAAACTGTGTACTAAACTGTAAGACGGTATAATTTAAATTGACTATTATTTAGTTTTTGTTTGAACGCTTGTTACCGTTCAAAGGCGGGCAGGATGAACAATTATGTTTATATTTTTGTACAATTTAGAATTTAACTTAGGTGTTAGACGTGGCAACAATGCGTTCCATATTATTGACAGCGCCAGTGCGGGGTGGCAACTCTGTCTCTCGCGAATTGACGTGCGACGTGCAGTGCAAGAAAAAAGAAGACTCTCTCTGATTTAACCTTCACAAAAGAAAAATAAAGTCATGTGCATTGTAAAAACTAAATGTTTGATTTTATGTATTCAAGTAAATTTGATTTAATAAAGTATTATTTTAACGATTACTACAGTCCATTAAATCGAAGTAACCAATCCGGACTGGCCCTTAAAATTACCAATAATGGTTTAGCTATCAAAATACCTACGTAGTTAAGATTGTTGGTGCGATTAACAATTAAGCACAAATTAAAGCAGTTAGGTATAGGGAATGCTTAAGAAATAAAAAAGTACCATAAAACATCATTTCATTACAATACTAAAATACAGGGTGTTCCGTTTAAGAAAACTCAGAAAATACTCATTCCGAGTTTCGACCAACCCTGTATACTAAAATTAAAAATTTAGCTATACTAATGATTCTTAACAATAGTAGAGTATATTAAAAATCATTTGAACGTAAGTAGAGTTTTAGATGTCAAACTACTACAATTCTACAGGGTGTTAATTTTGCTACGAAATTGATAAAAAAACGTAATTATCTTTTAAAATACCCTGTATAATATTACAAAACCTCATATTTTAAGAAAGAAGACATTGAAGAGAATCCAAAAAAGTAAAAATATACAGGGTGTCCCATTAAAAAAAACGAAGTTATAAGCAACTTCCGGTATAACCGGAAGTTGCAAAGAGATGAAAATATTTTCATTTAATAGATCATCCTTCAAAACCCTTTTATTCGAATTTTCACGATTCTGTTGTCTTCAGTTCTCGAGATATTTCTAATAGGCCCCTTATTTGCCTCACCCTGTATAGGAAATACATATAAAGATCATATGTGCATAAATAAATTTTAAAAAATCAATAAAAATTAAAATAAACTAAAAAAATTCAAAAAATAAAAAATTTGAAAAAATTAACAAAAAAAATAAACAAAAAAATAATTAAAAAAAAATCTCAAAAAATGACAAATTGCATGTATATTCCAAGTTCTAAACACGTCAGCGGTACGCTGCCAGTCCTAAGCCTGAGTAAAGTGTGAAGGGAACATGGAATAAAAAATATATTTTATAATAATAAATCAATTAACGAGATAGCTAGGTCGAACACAATCTAAGCAGTAATAACTTACATAAAGCAATAACTATTTAAATATATTTTTCGGTCAATTCTCTTTTCGAGCAATTGTGTATCTGCCAATTGTCTATTCGGGAAATTGTCCATTCGGGGAATTGTCTTTCGAGAAACTGTTTTCGGACAATTGTCCGGGACCCGGGTAGATGACAGTAATGGGTGTGTATAAAACACTAACAAGATCAGCGCTAACATATGGTTCAGAAACTTGGTCACTTACACAGAATGACCAAGAACAGTTCAAACGTTTCGAGCGAAAAATCCTCAGAAGAATATATGGAGGGATGAAAGAACAAGGTTTGTGGCGTAGGCGTTACAACTTTGAATTGTACAGAAGTTTTGGAGAACCTGACGTAAAATTCATTAAGGTAGCACGCCTTATATGAATAGGGCACGTAATCAGGCGATAGTCACAAAAGTTTTTGACCGAAGAAGGCCGACAAGTGAAAAGACTTAGGTACCAAGACAGCTTAAGGAATAATTTAAAATCTATTGTAATTAGAGCATGGAGAAGAGTTGCCAGAGACATGGGCGAATGGAGGATTGTTCTGAAGAAGGCTTTGGCTCATAAAGAGCTGTAACGCCACTGATTGTGATGATGAGATGACATCAAAAAAATATCGGAACAAATCTGTATGCCAGAGGTAAAAGGCACTATGTCACAAATTTGTAATTTTACAGGAGAAGCGTTTTAAGTTTACTTTTGTATTTCTTTATTCACAGGATGTATGTTAATACACATTATGTCACAATCCTTTGTCTAATTTATTCTTCAGATTATTAACTTTCAAAATTGAATTATTTAAAACACATATTGTTATACTAAACTTGATTTATTTTTAATAAAAAAAAATTAAAACACAATGGAGTGTACATAGTGCTGTTTACCTCTTCAAGATCTTTTGGGTCATGGTACTAGATGTTTACTAAAAATGCATTATACAATGTTAAACTTTAATTTGTTTCTCCTTCATGACAAACATTACAAGGTAAAGTGTAATATTTTACCCTGCTTGTTTAATACTGGATTTGTTTTGTAACTTCCCTCAACCATGGTGCCTCTGGACAAAACGTGACATGATACTTTTTATAAAGTGCTTATCTGTGTTATTTTATAAAGTAGGACATAGTGCTTTATATCTCTGTGTGGAGAATTAAAAGTTCATTATACATACATACATAATCGATTGCCTCTTTTACCATTATAGGTGTCGAGGATTCCTCCTTTATATGATACTCTCTGCAGATTTACGCCACTTCTTCCTATCTGCTGCTAAAACTTTTGCTTGCCACGATGTTCCTCTTTTCTTAAGTATTTCGTTTACACCAGTGTTCCAGCTTTTCCTTGGTATGCCCCTCGTGCTTTTACCCACTGCTTTGGCCTCCCATGTCATTTTCACTTGTCTGTCACCACTCATTCTTATCATGTGTCCAGCCCATTTTAACTTCTTTTCTTCAACTTTTCCGTTGAGCGATTTTACCTGTAATTCATGTCATATCTTCGTTTCTTCTTTTGTCTAATCTTCTTGCTCCCACCACTTTTCTTAAGTATCTCATTTTTGTAGCTTGTAATCTTTTTCTTTGTCTGTCATTAAGTACCCAGTTTTCTGCCCCATGTATTGTAATTGGCATATATACGGTTTTATATACTGTCATTTTGGTTTTTCTCGATATTTCTTTTTTGTTTAGGAAATTTTTATACAGTGAATAATAAGTTCTCGTTACCAATTTTATTCTGTTTCCAATTTCATCTTCTTGTGTACCTTTGTTGTCTAACATTATTCCCAAATACTTAAAAAGGTCTACTTGCTCGATTTTTTGCCCTTCGATTTCAATATTTACAGTTGCTTCTTTGTTGGCTATTGTCATTACTTTAGTTTTCTCCATATTTATTATTAAGTTGTAGTTTTCTAGTTCTTCAGACCAGATTCTTATGTTATCTACGAGAGCCTTTTCAGTTCTTGCAACTAATACAATGTCATCAGCAAATGCACAGGCTTCAATTTTTATTTGCTGCAGATTTCTATACCCTATAGCGCATTTTTTAGTTTTTTTCCAACACTTTTTAATAACTTCATCCATGACAGAAATAAATAACAGTGGGCTCAGCACCCCACCTTGTCTAACCCCGTCGTTGTTAGAAAATTCCCCTGAGATTAAGGCGATTAAAAGTTCATTATAACTGCAGTATAATCCCAATATTGACAAAAATTGACATAGTGCCCTTTACCTCTGGCATACAGAAATTGGAATCAACTATGTTGCTTATAATAGAGATCGATGAAAGGAGTCGGGAGAGGCAGGCCTATGTCCGAATATGAACCATAGAAGATTACCTTAACAATACGTTTAATGTAAAATAGCGAATGTTATCGAAAACTTTTTATTAATGAGGAATCCCAATTAGAAATGATGCATGCTTATTGTTATTATAAGCCTCGAAAATGCAATAGAGAAGATTCATCTTTGAAAATAAATTACTTGTGTGAAATATATTTTTTGACACATCTCATAAAATACTAAAAATCATATTTGACGTTGCATTTTAGGTATTTCTCATTGAGACATACTGTATATATATTTTTTATAATATGTTTAGCGCAGGCCGCATCTCCGAAAATAATCGGAAATCTAAAAATTTGCACTTTCGCATGACTTTAGCTCATCTGCATGACTATAATATTAACAGATCTCGTAATGTGACCAATCGTCATTGAGTTCGTTATTTTTAAAGAAAAATATATATGACTAAACAGACTGTGATACAATAAAAACAACTAAGAGCAATAAAAATGGAACATTGTTTGTCATAGCAAATGTGTTTCTGAGTTATATGTTTCTATAATAATCTGCAACAGTTTATGCATCAATGTTTAGATCTTTTTAAGCTTCCCATAACTTTGTTCAGGAATACTGCCATAGGCCTTTTCTAAGTTAACAAATGTCTTTCGTTTCCTTCTGCTATAAACCTTTTTGCTATCTGTTGTAAAATGAATAAGATACAGGATCCAGTTGATATAAATTCACTTTGATCTTCCCCGATTCTACTTTATTGAACTTATTGTACCACTTATTGTATTATTTACTCTTCGGCATCGATAATACTTGGTATCTCTTCTGTTGCCTTTACCTGTTTACAGCAGTTTTGCATCATCTGTGTTGGTAGAGGTATTCCACAGGCAAAAGTTTCTTGCCTTCAGTAATTCGACAGGAATATGTCCAGCATCCTCGACATGTTCCTGAATCAGCCAGCCTTCATTCTGAACAATGCGGCTTTAACTTCGTCTATTTTTGTAATTACATTTCTCTATGCTACTTAGTTATTAATTAGTAGATCTTCAGTTAGTATTCTGGCCTTTTTTCCATTTCGCTTTTTCAAGGGTACTAAGATTAAAAACGCAAAGTACGCAAAATCAAAAGAGATATTAAACGTAAATAATATATTTCATTAAAAATAACATAGTTAAAGGCGACGGATGTCTGGTATTACTGGAATCAGTGATATACACCAAAACTGTAGTTCAGTTACAGTTATGAGAAAGTGAAAATTTTGGTCTACGTGAAGACTCCACAAGATTCAGAGACTAATAAGAGAAATACTATAATAAACGAAAGAGAAGTTTTTGTTACACTTTATCAAAATCAGGAATGACTTTGAAAATCCTATAATCGGCACGCTCACTTGATGCGCACCAAAATTACCAGAAATTATCGTAGGAAGAGAAGTAAACTTGACCTGTAAACTACGTGTAAAATTTATATAGTCGAGTTCATCCATATCTTTCTATTCGAATACTTTCTCTACGCAGATGAGAAAAATTTCGAAAATCATTCCTAGTCTTGATGAGTAATATAACAAATGAATATTGATACAGAATGAAAGTGTGTTCTTCTTATATTTTTTTGACAATCAGTCGTGTATACATAGCACAATTTTTCTGGACACAAAGTAACTACATGTTTTGTTGGGGTTGGAAAGCTTATTTTGTAAATTTACTGTGTTTTTTGTTCCATGTGGATTTCTTTGTTCAGGTGATAAGGTAGACTTAGTTAAATGTTATATTTTTGTTATCTTATAGGTGGTGATTCTCTTATTTGTATATTTACTGTACCTTAAGAGTAGGCAATAATATAATATTAAAATTAGCAGAAAAATATTTTTTATATCTTGCGTTTTTTATACATTTTTATTATTGGGGTGCTGATGGGCACAACCGTTTTATTTAAATTTAAATTAAATTTTATTGAAATCAAATTACTTAAATGAATTTTATTTAAATCAGAGGTTAACATGATTAGTAGAGTGGTTCAAAATTAATCGTTTTTTTTTTCTTTTGCCCAATCACCTTTTCACGTTCTCTTGATGAAAAAATTAGATCCTGAAAGTTCCAACCCTTAAAAAAATTTTTTAGAGGTAGCTCAACAATTTTTTTTCTCCAAAACCGTGTTATTTTTCCTTTTCCTGACTAAAAGGGATAACATTCATATTCCGCGTTTGGGAGTGCTTTTATCTTTTCTTCAAGTTTTTTTTTTCTCTTTGAATGTGATCAAACTAACTGCAAAAATCTTTAAAATGATCTAGGAATACCTATGAGTATATTATTCGGGAGCCTCTTCATATCGATTTTTTGTTAATTTTAAAGAGTTTTTTATTTCTCTACGTGAGTAGAAGGGGTTAAAAAATTTCTTATATAGTAAAAGTACTCCTTGACATGTATAAAGTGTGAAAAAAATTTATATCGAATAGGATATTAACCCCGTATTAATGGAGTCCCTTAAATTTGATGAAATTTTATGTAAAAATGAAATAATTTTACCATGAGAGACATTTTTAACACCTTGTACTAACCTATAGTAATTTAAAAAAAAAACCTTTAAGTCAATATAAAGAGACTCCCGAATAAAAATAGGTATTCTTAGACCCGTTTAAATATTTTTATTTAGTTTAATAATATTCAAAGAGAAAAAAATGTGGGGAAAAATAAAGGCATTCAAATACGCTGAATATGAATTTTTTATTTCTTTCAGTCAAGAAAACAAAAAATACCGCAATTTTTAGAGAAAAAATTGTTGAGCGACCTCTAAAAAATTTTTTTAACTCTGAAACTTTCCGGATCCTATTTTTTTACCACCAAAAAGTGAAAAAATAATTGGGCAAAAAAAAATATTTTGAACCACTCGGCACAACCTTTTTATTATTTAAAATCAGAGGTTAACATGACTAGCCAACAGTCTATTGCCACAGTATAATTTTGGCGCGGGCGGCCATATTCTAAAAATATAAAAATGACATAGATACCTATTGTATAAAGGGAATTAAGTCCAATTGTAAAATTGGAACTACTTTATTAGCTACGCTCTGTTATTTTACTCGCAATTTTTATTAACATTTAGGTACTCTGCACTGCTTCAATTTTTGGGATTATGGAACTACTCAAATAATCCGTTCCCACCTCTATTTTTAACAGATTCTGGTTTCAGAAATTGCTGTTTTTTTTGTTTACATATAGTATCACAAATATATTATCAATTATTACTATGACACTTACAATTGAAGACCTAAGTGGAAGAAGGAGGTATGTTACAAAGCCTACCTTTTGAGATATGGACTGTTAAAGTTATTATCCCTCTACTTTTATCATGAAAGTATTGTTTGTGTTATGTATTTGGTTTTATTTATATTGCTACAAGCGTTCCTTTACATATAATGTTGATAAGTTGTTTTTATTTTTAGTATTTTTTCTAAAAATAAATAAAAAACTGTACATATCGTCTTCTTCCATTAATTTTAGTTTGTATAAATATCCTTTATCTGAATGGATGAAGGGGGTATGTGGCATGAAATAATCCTCTATAATCAGTTTTACAGAAATTTATGAAATTGAACACAAAATAATCTTCTTCTTCATGTGCCGTGCTCGATTATTGAGCGTTGGCTATCAAATTGGCTATAGTAATTTTGTTAACGGCAGCTCGGTAAAGGGATGCAGACGATCTGTTATTCTGTTAAACCATTCTCGCAGGTGTCTAAGCCATGACGGTCTTCTTCGACCTGGCCTTTCTTCTTCCGTCTACCTTGCCTTGTATTATTAAATGGAGTATATTATACGGAGTGAGTTTTATGTAAGGAAAGTCTCAATTATCTCGGAAACGGCTTGCACGATTTTTTATAGATTTTGGTGACAAAGGTTTTTCTAATGCGGCCGATATAATAGTGACAATTACATTGTTGTCAGAACTTCCGTTTTTCTGTAAATCTAATTTTCTTATTTCAAATGGAGCACCCTGTATATTTTTGCGTTTTGAAGTTCTTAAGAAATGCTGATTATTTTTCGTGTTAAATTCCCTATATCTAAATGCCATAATTTCGTAGTTATTTAGCTACATTTATTAAAAAAAAATTTAAAGAAATTAAAAAAATAAATTTTTCAACCCAGATACATTATTTTAGGTTCTTTTCATCATTGGAAACAAAAAAGGTCTTGTGTAATTTTTCTCTAAAGTTAATAGTTTTCGAGTTATAAACAATTTTAACCTGAAAAAGACGAAAAATGTTTCATACCTAATTCATTCAAGAATTGTATTTTATATGTTACATACCTCCCTCATCCACTAGAATATCTCTTATTAAGCTTTTTAGAGGTACAGTATAAGTGTCATATGATAGTGAAGTTACATACCACCTTCATTCACTAAGAAACTCAAAATTTTAGAAAAATGTTACATACCCCCTTCTTCCACTTAGGTATTCAATTATTATTCTTATAACCCAGTCAAATACAATTTTAATACACGCATTTTGTATTAGGTGACAAATTTGATCTAAATCACATTTTATGTGAAATGTTTTTTAATGAAAGCACCTCAAAATAATCAGTTTATTTTATGGAATCATGGTTTACACATTCATTAAAATATCAGAATTATTAAATAATGACTTTAAATCCCTCAAAAACTCGTTCCCATAGAAGTTCTTACTTAAAAAAACTAAGGTTTTCAGTCTTTTGTCATCCACAATTTATGGTATATATATATATATATATATATATATATATATATATATATATATATATATATATATATATACCATAAATATATATAATAAATATATATATAAATATAATATAATAATATATATATATAAACTTACTAAACGGTCGATAAGATATAAAAAAAAAATAACTATATATATATATATATATATATATATATATATATATATATATATATATACGTCTTCATATCAAGGCGAGATCCGACTAAATCGAGGACAACCCGAGATCCACCAATAGGAAATTAATTATTGGAGTATATTGTTCATAAGTATCTTTATAATTAACATATTAATCATGGCACACTTAGAGGGGAAAAGATTTTTGTACTTAAATTTTTCTGATAAATTTACAGCGAAACGAGATCCGTCGCTGAAAAGTAAAGGGGAGGACTTATATACGAAATTTTAGATATTTACCGTTCAACGCGAGATCACACACTGATGCCAGCTCTAAAGAGTATTAGTCGAGCGGTTGGAGCTCGTGTTGTATTGTATATTTCCCACGATATAAAGATATATAATGGGCGTAACTTTTAAGTATCGCTTCTTTTGTGTCTTTAAAGTCTACGATTGACCTTTCAGAAAGTCCCTTAGTTTTATTACATACTAAGGGTGTGAAAAAAGAAAAAGAATACTTGACAAATAATAACCATTTAATAATAATAATTATTTGCAATACAATATTTTAAAACTATACATTATTATTCTTAAAAAACACTTACTACGAAACCAAAATGTAATTATTATATTCTTAAATAATACAAATTGTTACAAAATAATTATTTAAATGATTGCTTGTTTTAAAAATACATTACAAGAAAGTAAAATTTTTTATAAATATTATTAAAGTTTAAAAAATAAAATAACTCAATATGTAATTATTATTTGATAGTTAAAAAATGATTTTAAGTAAAATGATTTAAAAGATAAAAAGAAACACACATAATTTTCAGGGTCAACTCCTAATTGCATGAAAATTTGGATTTAGATTCTACCCATCCCCCACTTCAAAGTTGAATTTGTGCCGTTGATTGCTTTTACTTGGAGGGTGAAAAAATATACGTTTAAAATAAGTCCGGAAACATATCTGACTAAGTTTAAGCAACTTTTGTTCTATAGAGTTTTTTTAACTTAGGTACTAGGTTAATTTAGTAGTAGGTACTAGAGTCACTTGCGACTAAAAATATTTACTTTTCAACAAAAAAAAACACGTTTTTCGGCGGTTTTTCGCAAATACTCAAAAAGTAAGTATTATATCGAAAAAATATTCTTGGAAAAAATGTAGCATATAAAAAAACGAAAAAATGGTATATTCTTAGTCTATAGAACCAGTAAAAGTAAATTTGTAGCTCATAAAAAAGACGATCTTATCCTTCAAATTCCAAATCAAATATTTTAACGTGATACATAGTACCAAAAAATGAAGCTCTTTTCGGGGAAACCCATTAAAATTTTTTTAAAGTGTTAACAAAAAGCTTTATTTTATTTTATGAAAGTTATATACGGGTAGGAGAGACAACGGAACGAATTTTCGAACGTTTAAACAGACGACATCCCAGATTTACCAATTTCTGGACAATTGATCCAAAGGCTGGATTCTAACAACGAAACAGTTGTGGATTTTCAAGTTTTCAATGAGAGTTAGAATGAAAAAACATTAGTGACCTCGAGTATGATGGTTTGGAGAATTTGGCTGGTTATATCTGCCATAAATTGAAGGACTCCAGTATTCAATCAGAAGATGTTTCAACGTACACGTGGGTTGATCATTTGAGTAAGTGTGGTTTATGTAAACCATCAGACACTCTCTTGTCATATATTAAGTAACTGGAGACAATTTTTCCTTCCACATGAATGGTGATTCCATTTTGGTAACTAAAAATTATTTAGAAAACCTTATGTCCAAAAGTGTAACTGTAGACTGTTCTAACAAAGCGAACAAGTTATTTTTTAGGTCTCGGATGTACTTCCGAATTAAAGAATTAAACAAGTCTCTTAACAACCTGACATTGCGTAAAAGAAAAATTATGAAAACTGCTACATAGTTGCGTATGTACGTCTATTTCACATGCACAAAATTTAAATAAAGTGCATGGCATGAAAACTGTAAAACTTATTTTTGTCTTTTCCAAGCCTCTTACTTAAATCTGATGAAATACATTATTTAAAAAGTAAAAAATTTTGTTTTTTATCAATCCATTAGATTTATGGTTTTATTTTGGGGCTTTTCTTCCCCTTGGTAAAAATTATATTTACTAATGTGTAGGCCACTAATCAATTTTTGCCAACTAACGAAATATAATAATTTTAGTAGATATCGATTATATGAATATTTTTATTTTCCGGATACCAATATAATCAAGAAACTGGGAACGTTACAAATAACTGAAAATCAAGTTAAATAAAAGTAAATAGTTTAATAATTTTCCTCTAAACTATAAAAATCACTTAGTTTCTTTTAGTCATAATTCATTCATTTGTACTATTCTCAAATTTCATTCGCGTTCGTATTACGAACGCATAGACGGGACTATGCTTTACTCTGTTGTTAACGTCATGCGCCAATCGGACGAGCTTACGTAACTAGAATATCAGGGTGTGCATATTTCCGGGTCCCGGTGAATTCGTATCTATTTTAATCCCCATCCTAATTACAGAGCAACTGGCAACTCTGGTGCGCAGCTAATTTTTAAATAACGCATTAACTACCGGTGAATTGGTAACTTTCATTTTTTAAGTATTGTTGATAATCTAATATCGGTATTCCAGGTATTTAGCGCTGCACTCCTAGAAAATGGAAAAAATGTCACAGGAAGTGAAACCGATGATGAAACGAAACGCAAAAGAGAAAACTTGGATGATTGTTTTAATAGAAGTAAAATTAAAAAACGGTCACCAAGCAAAGCAGGCAACGAAAACAAGGAAGACATGGAAAATGTTATGATTACAATAATGAAAGAGCTAATGAATAAAAACGATGAAATGCTTCAGGAAATAAAACAAATAAGGAAAGAATAACAACAAACCAATAAAGAGTTAATGGGTGTAAAAGCAGAGAAACAAAAACTAAAAAAAGAAGTAAAACAGCTACATGAATAAATGGAGCAACTGGAGAAATTTAGCAAAAAGAAAAGCTTGATCGTAACTGGGTTGAAAGTAGAAACAAATGATTATAAGAAATTAAAAGAAGAAATGGAAAATTTCAGAGCCCAAGAGTGGCAAATACAAATAAAACTAAGAAGTGCAAAAAAAAAATAGGAGAAACAGTATGCGCAATAGAAACAGAAGCCCTCACGGATAAAATGGAAATCCTAAACAAGAAACGTAAACTAAAACAGCATAAAGATCGTATCTATATAAACAA
This sequence comes from Diabrotica virgifera virgifera, assembly GCF_917563875.1. NCBI lineage: Eukaryota > Metazoa > Arthropoda > Insecta > Coleoptera > Chrysomelidae > Diabrotica > Diabrotica virgifera. The sequence goes on along the minus strand of NC_065452.1, from coordinate 80,024,167 downwards.
CGATTGGACATCGAAAGAAAAAGAAATACAAAAGGAAATAACTAAAATAGCAAAGGACGAAAGAAGCAAAGGTAAGCAAACGAAAATCGGCTACAAGAAATTAATAGTGAATGGCAAAATCTAGATATGGGACGAAGAGAGAGAACAGCTGATAGAAAATTCAAAAAACTAATAAACGAAGAACAGCGGCTGAAATATGATATTGACATGGCAAAAAAAGACTCGGAAATGCAAACGGTTAACGAAAACAAAATAACGCACACAAAATAAAGAAAGAATCTCAATAAGAAGAAAAGAACAAAACCCATTAGAATGGGCTCTTGGAATATTAGAACAATATTATTCGGGAGAAATCAAACAGGGAACGAATGGTACGGCATTTATGGTGAACAAAAAAATTAGGGAAAAACTGATACAATTCAAAGCAGTTAATGAAAGGATATCTTACATAAGAAAATAAACAAGCCCACATCTCGATAGTCAATTGCTATGCACCCACCGAAGAAGCAAACCAAGAAGATAAAACAGAATTCTAAGACATCCTGGAAGAAACCTGTGGAAATATTCCGAGGAATGACATATTAATAATATTGGGTGATTTCAATGCAAAGATCGGAAAGGAGGACTATAATCGTAATGTAGCTGGCAAAGAAACCATTCATGAAACTACGAATGATAATGGAGGAGAAATCTGCAACCTAGCAGCAGCAACAAATACATATATAGTTAGTACTGGGCATAAACATAAAAAAGAAAACAAAATAACATGGATGATACCAGGAAGAATGGATGGAAACCAAATAAATCATACTCGAATTTCGAAAAAGTGGACACAAATAGTACAAGACGTAAGATCATATAGAGAGGCAAATGGAGGCACTGACCACATATTGTTGATAGCAAAACTTAAGATGAAAATAATCACAGCAAATAATCATAAGGAAGGAAAAGGAGGAAATGGAATATAGCCAATCTGAAAACGCAAGAAACAAAGCAACAATATACAGAACAACTGGAACAAAAATTGGGTCAGTACGAGCACATAGAAATAGAAGGAGAATGGAAAAACATAAAGAACAGCATAATAGAGACAGCAGAACAAATAATAGGATTCCAAAAAAACAAAGAATCGAAAGAATGGTTTGATGAGGAATGTCACCAAAAAAGTCAACTGAAGCACCTCGCAAGAAACAAATGGCTACAAAGTGCCGAACAGGAACAACTGGACCAATATAGAAAAGAAAAACAAGAAGCATTGAAACTCTATAGAAGAAAGAAGAACACATGGATCTCTGAACAAATGCAAGAATTAGAAACGAATAATAAAGACAACAAGAAATTGTTCGAATAGATAAAACAACAACACAGTACTTACCAAAAAATCTGTCACAAAAATAAACAAAAAAGATTGGGAAAAACATTTCACGGACCTATACAAAAACGACAATAAGGCATATTCAGAGGATGAGGATATAAGAGATAACAGAGATGAAGAGGAAGTCGCACCTACTTATTAGGAATTCATGGAGGTAGTAAAACAACTAAAAGTAAACAAAACGCCAGGGCCAGATGAAATCAACAACGAACTGATCATCAACGGCGGAGAGGAGCTCACGAAGCGAATGCACAAGTTAATGGTTACAATTTGGAAGGACGAAAGCATGCCCATAGAATGGAAAAACGGACACATCGCACCAATCTTTAAGAAAGGAGATCCAACTAAGTGCTGCAACTACAGACCAATTATGCTACTAAATACAACGTATAAGATATTGACCACAATTATAAGAAACCGACTAAATCAATACACAGAAAAAATTATAGGACCATATTAACAGGGTTTTAGAACAATAGATCAAAGGAAGATCAACAATAGATGCAATACACGTACTGACACAAACAATTGAAAAAAGCTATTAGGTCTGGATCCCGCGGATGAAAAAAAAGTTGATTAATAGCAAGCTGAAAATTTGTTAACAGCTTAAGGGTGTCTAGTCGGACACACTTTGATATATGGGAACACTGGAACAGGGGAAGTTTTAATTGTGGAACAGGTTAAAAATTTGGAACGGTCAGACCACGAAAACGGCACATGTATTTTGTCCGACAGAACAGGCTTAAACTCTCCGAACAGAGATTAAACTCTCATGCAAAAATCAGACTGCTATTTATCACCAAATGGGCGTTTTAATGAGTGGAACATGTAGAATATGTCAAATGACAGGAATTATGACAGGTGATAAATAGCAGTCTGATTTTTGCATGAGAGTTTAAGAGTAAACAGTAGCGATCAACAGGTAGCAATAAAATATAACTTCGGGAGATAGTATCATAAACTTTGGCAACATTGGTAATCTTTGACATTATGTAAGATTAATATTATTGACAATTTAACTCATAGGCGCGCTAAATGGAAGTAACCGAAAACAAAAATTTTGTTATTAGTAAATAAATATTTATAAAAATAAACCCAAATGGGTGAAAATTTTATGTTAACATAGGTATTTGTACGAAAAAATAATAATAAATAATAATTTCATTGTGAAGCGAAACGAGAGCAGTCTTATTTTATTTAGTTCATAGAGCGCCAAAGGCACTCTAGAACACCCTTTAACCCTTCTTAGGGTCCCATCAGAGGTGCATATTTCATTCTCTTTGAACTACTAAAATTCGGGCTACCGTTATCGGTTCACAACGAAATGATGGCATGAATGCCGTGGCGGTATCTGCTAAAGACGAACGAAAGTTTTACTTCTAATATTAACAATATCAAAAATAAAATAAAACTTAGAACTAGTCTTCTGGTTAAACCAATCGTGGCTTGAGGCTTCTAAAATTTGCAAGCCAACGAATTGCCGAAGAAGGCCGAGGGAAATCTACCAGGTTAAGTCGTACTTCATGGAATGATTATTTAATATTTTGATTAGTTCTACTCGTAATCTGAGTATTCGGAACTAAGCTTTGTTGGAATTTTACCGTGCTGGACAGGCGGGAAGTGAGATGCAGCCTGATAGATCTTCCTCGGCATTGTTAGCTCCTGCACTTTTTATAAAAATACACTTTCTTCAGTTTTTTTATCCGATGCCTAGATTTTGTGTCATTTTGGAACTACTAATGAAATAAAAAATTTTAGTAGTTCCAAAATTACACAAAATCTAGGCATCGGATAAAAAAGTTTATTTGAAGAAATTGTATTTTTTGTTCTTCTTAATGGCGGTACAGGCTCGTTTTTTTAATATTGTATTTAATTACAGAGTAATTTCCACATATTAATATATTTTTCAAATTGGGCCCTGTACCGCCATTCTTTATTTTATTACGAATACGTGTGCCAAATATCTCGAAAAAATATTCAAAATTACAGCCGCAATCTTGGAACGCGTTTTTGCTACCTGTTGATCGCTACTGTATCACCTTTAGCAAAAATAAATTTTTTCGGATTCAAAAATTGCAATTTTTCGATTTTAAGTTCAACCGCGTTTATCTCGAAAACTATGCATCCTACGAAAAAACTTGTCAGAACAGTTTTTGCTTAGAATGACCCAAAAAATACAAAAAAAATGTTTTGTTTTGCGAGAAATCGCTGTTATGTAATTCCTCAAGTTCTTTGTTTATAACAATCTTATCGACATCCGGATCAACTGTTACCCAACAAATTCGTGTTCTACGGGTCAAGATACATAAAAATCTTGGGTAAGACCATCTGAATAAAGGAGGCCGTTGTACCCCCTTGGCGACAGGACTATGAATATCTACCTAAAAAAAATTGGCATTTGTACTGTAGTCAGGATTTCTGTACCTAAACATAGATTTATTACGAATTTCATTTTCATGGGAAACAACTTTTCACACTTTTTTTATGTATGACAATAGTAGATTACTTTTCATAGGTACTTACATTGTTAAAATTTGTGGTGGCTCCAATTTCAATGTTCTCATAATTTTGGCACGGCTTTTAATGGACTTTTTCTTGGAATTATTCGCTTTATTTGTCGTTTGATTAACTTTTCCCATTTCGTTAAACTATTGATAATGTGTTAAAAATAAAATATCCTCCTAAATCTTTATACTCGCATTAGAATTCGAAATGTTTTTACGTAAAATATACTTACCTACCTACATAGAACTGAACTAAATAAAACACAATTAACAACCATCTATTATTTCAAACAGGCCAACAACTTATACAACAACAACAAAAATATAATAAATAACTATCAATAAACACTATTTTCCTATGAAACAACTATAACGAATTCTTAAATTAACACACTACTGCACTGGACTGATATCAATAAAGATGACAGAACAAATTAGAGAAAATCTGACGCAGGTTTGTCAAAATGACACTGATAATTTCTCTATGTTGCCTAATTAGTTATTTAGTTATAATATGTTCGATTTCTTGTTAGAAATAAAAAATTTTAGTAGTTCCAAGATTACACAAAATCTAGGCATGCGATAAAAAAGTTTATTTGAAGAAAGTTTATTATTTTTTTCTTCTTAATGGCGGTACAGGCTCCTTTTTTCAATATTTTATTTAGTTATAGAGTAATTTCCACGTACTAACATATTTCTAAAATTGGGCTCTGTACCGCCATTCTTTATTATATTACGAATATGTGTGCCAAATATCTCGACAAAATATTCAAAGTTAGAGCCGCAATATTGGAACGCGTTTGCTGCTACCTGTTGCTCGCTACTGTAGCCTCTTAATCTCTGTTCGGAGAGTTTAAGTCTGTTCTGTCGGACAAAATAAATGTGTCGTTTTCGTGGTCTGACAGTTCCAAATTTTTAACCTGTTCCACAATTAAAACTGCCCCTGTTACAGTGTTCCCATATATCAAAGTTTATCCGACTAGACACCCTTAAGCTATTAACAGATTTTCAGCTTGCTATTAATCAACTTTTTTTTCATACGCGGGATCCAGACCTATATGAACATGACATAGAATTACACATACTATTCATCGACTTCCAACAGGCCTTCAACAGCATATACAGACAACAATTATTAAAAGAAATGAAAAAAATGGAGATACCGGCAAAATTAATAAGACTAACTAGAATGACAATAAAAGACTCAACAGCAAAAGTTAAAACAAATGAGGGCGATACAAATGACATCAAAATAGAACTTGAAGTAAGACAAGGAAACAGTCTGTCAACGACAAACGACACTATTTAATATCGCTCTAGAAGGAGTAATTAGGGACACAGGGCTGAAAAAGACAATTATTCAAAGCTCAACACAGATCATAGGATATGCAGATGAACTGGGACTGGTAGCACGAGATAAAAAAAGACTAGAAGAGGCACTTTTAACCCTGGTAAGAGAAGCAAAGACGAGAGGACTAATAATCAATCAGAATAAAACAAAATATCTTATAAGCACACGAGACAATGTAAACAGAATAGCAGAAATAAAGATAGGTGAAAATACATTCCAGAGAGTAGATTGCTTCAAATACCTGGGGGTGATGGTGGACGGCAAAAACGGAAGGAGTATAGAGATAAACGACAGAATTAAAGCAGGTAATAGAGTATATTGGAAATATCACCAACTACTCAAGGACAAAAACCTGAGCAAAAAAAACAAAATCAAAAATATACACAGCAGCAATCAGACCAGTGATAGCCTATGGAGCAGAAGTAATGTGCCTTACTAAAAAAGACGAAGAAAAGTTAAAAATAATTGAGAGAAAAATTATAAGGATACATGGCCCAGTAAACACAGAAACAGGGGAATATTGAAAGCTGATGAACCATGAAATAATAAATATAAATAAAGGAGAAGATATAGTAAAATTCATTAAAGCACAAAGCCTCAGATGGTTTGGGCACACACAAAGAAGAGGGGTAGAAGAACTGATCAGGAAGATAATGAACTGGAAACCAGTAAAAAATAGACCAAGAGGAAGACCAAAAATTAGATGGGAAGATCAACTGCTAGACGATATATCAAAGATGGAAATTGCAAACTGGAGAGAAAAGATTCAGGACCGGAGAGAGTGGAAGAAGATAGTAGAGAGGGCAAAAAAACATCACAACCTATGAACTAAGACCTAAAGGAAAAGCGGACTAATTTACCGCGTGAAATGGATTAAAAGAGCTCATATTTGAGCGAACTATACTCTAACAAGAGTGAACGGTCCATATAATTCCAGGTATGTACCTGTATAAATTACCCTTCTTGAAGTTGGTGTAAAAGGTATTCACCATTTATGTATTGTCTTTTGGAAGGATTACTAGAGAAAATCCAAATAAATTTTGAAAAAATGGCTGAAATCGCTGAAATTCTTGTAACAGATTCCGTAATGAGTGTACATGGGTGGTAAATGATTTTAAATTTCACTTAAAGAAAGTGCTAAAAAGTCTAAAACATTTATGGTACTGTTCTGCATCTGGTTTCCAAGCAACCTGTTATACCGACGGTTAGTTTTTTTAATATTTTGAGTAGTAACTATGTTGGTTATCAACAATTTGATGTCAAAAATGCACATTTTGCCAATTTTTGTCTACCAGTAAATTTCGCTATACTTAATTGTTGCTTATAAAACTATAATTTTAAGTCAGTTTAACGTTAATATAACTGATGTAAAAAATACAACTTATATCTCGATATTACGTGAAATAGCTCAAAGAAATGAGTAAAAATACACGGTTTTTATGACACTCAGTGTAACTACGTAACAATTGTTTTAGTTTATATATGGACGGAATAACAAAATTTATGTAAATCTGACCAATTTTTTCTCAATTTAATTATTTATTGACAATTTAAATGAAAAATAGCCGATTTTAAGAATTTTCGTCTATAAGTTACAATGTTTTACCAAAAAACTGAAAAAAGAACCGATTAGTTTATTGAAATAGCCTTAAAATGATTTGAAGTAAAATAGAATTGGAGCTTTGTTTATCAATAAACATTAACTATTCAAATTTATTTCTTACGTTTTAAGCTAACTACCTGAGGTACCCCTAAACCCTAAAAATGTCATCAAAACGACGATTTTGAAGCTCTTCCGACTGGATTAAAGAAGCTATTATCGATTCAAACAAAAGTTGTGTATTTTTAATTCTAAATTTCAACTATTTAATTCAAAATAAAGTGTTTCAGTTGAAAATTCAAAGTTGCTACACCCACCGCTTTCGCAGGCAGAATAAGAACCCTGCTATTGCATAAGTATATAGATTTTGAAAAACCATTCAAAAAGCATTCCAAAGTTTTTTCGATATGCCGTTTAGTTCTCGAGATATTTGACAATCGCCTTTCTGGACAGAGCCCTTAAATAATGTAAACATTCTTATTCAAGCTAGACATAAGCCGAGTGAGAGAGCTGACCGTGAAATTCATTTGCGATGTTTCCAAATTTACCGGATCTCGGGTTGTCTGCAAAATATATATTTACCATATACACAACGGATCGCGCGCGCTGCCCTCTACAGCGGATTTAGTGGAACCACTGCAATATAAAATTCGCCAAAAGGGGTGCAAAATGAGGTCCAGACAAAAATCGATTTCCTTGTACCCTAACCATTGTTACATCGAGATGTCACTATATACACGTGAATACAAGGTGAGATCCAAAATCGGATCTCGCCTTGCAAAACGGATCTCATCTTGTATAGCTTATGATACAAACGGATCTCGCCTTGATATGAAGACATATATATATATATATATATATATATATATATACATATATATACATATATATATATATATATATATATATATATATATATATATATATATATATATATATATATATACACCCCAGTATGTTTAACTCCTCCTTTCGGAAAGCAGCTATAAGTCGTCTCCCAGAAGGAGTGAGTATATGTACTTTTCGATTTGAGTATATCGCTTGAAACACCTTTATGCTATGCAGTGCGGAAAAATATAAATCATTTTTTTTTGTTATTTTTTTAATCTACTATTTTTCTCTCCTCCTTACATTGTGCAATGTTTGAATCTTCCACGTGTATAATTACATTATCCATTTCTAACAGGTTTCGGTCTTCCTGAGTATATTTTTGTTACAAAATGCATTTAATAGATTAACCAACCTGTGTTGCCAGATTTAGACGTTTGTCTCGCCATGGCAAAATTTTAAAGGAACTGTGACGTCATGAAATCACCTGTTTGTTCAAAGTGATGCGTTTGTTTAAGTTTTATTTTTGATGTTATACCTTTGCTTTAATTTGGTTTTGTTTTGTGGTTTTTAACATTTAAATGAAATGAATACTTGTGGTGAATCTGATAATAATTATTATAAATATATTATTATCTCTGTTTTTAAAACGTTATAGGTATATTTTGTTTTAGTTTAATTGCGTTATGTACCTACTTTCGTTAATGAAAAAGTCGATTTCTAAAATAATATTAATGTCTGTAAGGTGTAAATTTTGTTTATTCTTTTGTTATTTAACTCGGGTTCCGTAAATTTGAATCAACATAACAAAGATATTTTAGTAAATTATGTTTTACTTCAGCATTTGCCCTAAAACGAGTTTGGAATCTTAAAGTTATTGATAAAACATTAAATTCTTCAACTAGAAAAATCCATACTTATAAAGAATGTAGGCATCTATTCTATTTATAAATATGTGTATTATAATCAGATCCTGGAAGCTCGTAAGATTCTATTAGAAAACATCATCAGTTTTTTATTCATAAGTTCTCTTTATTCTTGGGGTAGGTATTTGTCATACCCCTATTGGGCTGGTCCCCCCACTTTGCACAAATTAAAAAACAACTGCAATAAATTACGAGCTATATATGAGAGTTTTGTACTTGTTTTGGGATTCTATCCTCATCCATTCTTTGTACATGACCAAACCATCTTAGTTATATTTAGTTGATTTCCTCATTTATTGTATGTGTGACCTTCATTATTTCTCGTATCCGTTCATTGGTGACATGTTCTCTTCTTGATCTTCCAGAAATCCATTTCGGTGACCTCTAACATTTGTTTTGATTTTTCCTTTATATGCAATACTGTGCAGCTGTACGTTATAATGCTTTATACTACGGCATTATAGATCTATTTCTTGTTTTGATTGTTTATCTGCTTGTCCCAGAGTACTGAGTTTAAAAGCGTAATTGCTTTCCTGCCCTGAATATTCCGTTTTTAATGGCTCCGTCCAGTATTCGTGATTTTCGTGGTTTTAGCTCCAAGTATTTATAATCGTTACATTTACTAATTATTTCTCCTCCGTCTAGTAGCAAGTCCTGCTGCGTTCCATCGATATTCATATATTATTTGTCTCTTTGATCTCTAGTCTCCATTTCCTATATTCCTCTATTAGCTTTCTTGTCATGTAACAGATATCATCGTAGTCTTGTCATCGTTGTCTTAACCCCCCAAACAACCCTTTAATTGATTCAACAAAGAGAAAAACGTTGGGAAAGATTAAAATATTTATTGTACCGCAGATATAATTCGTATAGCATATAAAGTATAAGATTAAACTCTTAAAATTGGCGCATTTTGATTATTGAGCTACAGCCCCCTCTCAAGAAAACCTACTCATCTTCCAGCCTTAAGAGAGAATTGAACTTAAAATGAATAAAATTAATTATTAAACATCTAATAAATTCCTTACTTGAAAAAACTTTTAATAGAAGAACTTTTCGATTTTTTAGGAAAAAGTGAAAAATAAAACAGACGCCATTTCCACAAAAATTTAAATATTTAGTAATCCCTATGCGACTATTTTATTTTTGGCATAAGTAATGACATCATAAATTTTGACCTGTTTATAGAGTTTTTTTTTGACACAGAACGAAATTTATGTTTCTTTGTTAGCAAAGATTTTACTTGTCTTTTTTTTTATTTTTGAAGGATACAAAATAACCGAGACAGAAACACTTGAAGCCTAAATTTTACTGCGAAAACCATGTAACCGGGGCCCTTTAATTAATCCTTTTAAAAAATGTATTTAAATTTAATAAAATTTTATTGCTATTAAAATTGCCTTTCAAATGGTTTTTGGATCAACCTGATATAATAAAAATTAACGGAGTTACGAAAAAAAACAATAACATTTGCTTGGAAAAATGTTTGGAGCATAAATTTGGATGTTATCAACTTCTTCTGTAGCTCAGTTAATAGGTATTTCAAAGTACTTTGACAAGTGTTAAGTAAGTGTATGTTATAAAATGCACCGTTTTCTCGTTATTTAAGCTTGAACGCTTAGATTTGAGTAGGTACTCGCCGAAAAAAAAAATATACATTAAATTAACTATTCGCTCCGTGCATGACTCCACAATTTGGCATTAAACATATACACATTTAAAATATGTGACGTTAATATGTAATATTTATTTGCCATTTTTGATTAAATTTGTTATACAGACATATAGTCTAAGATCCGAATAGGAGGTAGAAATGTACCCATCTGCTTGCCGGATGAAACATTTTTTTTATTAAATTTCATATATAGACAAACTCGACCAGCATGAGTTGTCTATCAAAATCGTGTCATAGCAATCCCTAAGGGGGAGGGCGTAGTTTTTTGCACAAAAAAGGGCGAAAATCAACATATTTATTATTGTTAAATAATAAGCATAAAGCAAAAAATATGTCGACAGCGTTACCTCAAGGAATGTCTAAAGAAAATATATACGCAATTCCAGGTGGGTCGGTCAAGTAGTTCTTGAGTTGCAATGTCTACAGCCTTTGAAAAAAGCAGTTTTGAGGACAAGGCGTTTAAAGTATTGTCAACTTTTATTTTCAATTTCTTTTTTGTCTGTCAAATCGTCAAATGATGTACACCGGAATATCTTTTTGAATCGCGGAGTAATTTACAAAAGAAAATGAGAACACCTGCTGACCGTTGTTCTTACGTTCAAGCGTGCTAACGCGAACCTGCTGCAAAGCGAGCCGAAGATAGGGATATTCAACACTATCTTCCTACCTTCGACTCGGTTTGCAGTATCTTCTCGCCAGCGCGCTTGAGCTTAGTGAGAAACGATCAACAGCTGTTCTCATTTTCTTTTGTAAATTACCCCGCGATTCAAAAACATTCCGGTTTGCATCACTATATGTTTTGACAGACAAAAAAAAATGAAAATAAAAGTTGACAATACTTTAAAAGCGTTTTTCTCAAAACTGCTATTTTCAAAGACTTTAGACATTGTAACTCAAAAACCACTTGACCAGCTCACCTGGAATTTTGTACATATTTTCGTTAGACATTCCTTTAGGTAACACTGTCGAGATATCGTAATACACTTTGTTTTATGCTTATATTTTGTTTAAAAATAATGAATATGTTGATTTTCACCCTTTTTTCTGTAAAAAATTTCATTGTTTTGTCTTCTGAGTGATACTAAAAAGTCAAAGATCATTAAAACTAAAAGAAACTTGACAGCGTTACCTCGAGAAGTCATAAGCTAATAAAATCTTTTTGAATTTTTTGTCTACCATGGTCCAATGATAAATTCTGATGTCCACCGTTGGCTTATTTTTCAATATTTTTTCTTGAATTTTTTTTAAATAGTTTTCGAATTATACTTAATATGCTTAATTAATTTAAAAATAAAATTATTCTCTCATACTTTAAAAAAAAAATTCAAAAAAATGTGCTTAAAATGTTGATTTCAACCCCTACGGCCCCCCTTAAGGATAGCTATGACACGATTTTGATAGGCAACCCTTGCTGGTAGTGTTTGTCTATGTATGAAATTTAATAAAAAAAATGTTTCATCCGGCAAGCAGATGGGTAGGTACATTTCGACCTCCTATTCGGATCCCGTACTATTAAGTGTGTTCGCGGAGACAGTCAAGGACTAGTCCACGACAAGTGGAGCATGCGCACTTTAAAATAATATAAATAATACCGTTGATAGGTAAATATACACGATATATTTAATATTATTAATTATACAGACAATTCAAATATACGGGGCAGAAAACTTGGTAAGTACTGAACGACAGACAAAGAAAAAGATTACAAGCTGCAAAAATGAGATAGTTTAGAATAGTGGTGGGAGCAAGAAGATTAGATAAAAGAAGAAACGAAGATATAAGACATGAACTACAGGTAAAATCGTTCAACGAAAAAATTAAAGAAAAGACGTTAAATGGGCTGGACACATGATAAGAATGACTGGTTACATAGAAGTGAAAATGGCATGGGAGGCCAAAGCAGTGGATAAAAGCACGAGGGGTACACCAAGCAAAAGCTGGAACACTAATGTAATACTGGAGAAAAGAGGAACATCGTGGAAAGAAGCAAAAGTTTTAGCAGCAGATAGGAAGAAGTGGCGGAAATTTGCAGAGAGCAGCATATAACCGGAATGGGACGTTTCGGCGTCGCCGTTTCGGCGTGGCCATTTCGGCGTGGCCGTTTGGGCGTAGAGCCGTTTCGGCGTAGGCCGTTTCGGCGTAGGCCGTTTCGGCGTCGGCCATTTCGGCGTCAGAAATTTTATTTTAGTTGACTAAATACCTACATTGAGGTTTATTGGTCAGGCAATTTTTTGGAAAAAAATCTGAAGTGGAAAATCAGAAACAAGTGGCTGCTATGGGATATACGAGAGAGTATAATGCTGATCCACAATTCGCTTTAAATTGCAGAATGTTGACAGCATTAGCATTTGTTCCTATCGAACATTTAGATGATGCCTTTGCCGTTCTAGCGGAAGCTCTACCTGCTGAACACCAACCACTTGTAGACTGGTTTGAAGACTACTATATTGGACGTATGAACAGAAGAGGAAATGGCAGAAGACCAAGTTTATTTCCCCAAAGGATGTGGAACCTCTACCAGAGAACTCTGGATGGAGAAGACCGGACAAATAATCACGCTGAGGCCGCCCATAGAAGACTCAAGATGGAATTGGGAGCAGATCATCCAACCATATGGAAATTTATAGATGGCCTGCGTCAGGTGCAGAAAGGTCGAGATGTCTATTTCGAGCAACTTGTGGCAGGTAATCTCCCACCATTGAAATTAAGAAAATACAGAGACGCAGATGATCGCATTTCACGGCTTGTGGGAAATTTTGATGCAAACGGGGATGTTTTAGAATTTTTAAGAGGACTAGCACATAATTATAATATGTAAGTAGGTACTTTATTTTAATTAATATTTCGTGAATAAGTTTTGTAGGTTAAATATAAATGTCTTGTATGTAAGTATAAATGTTTCAGAATTTTTAATTGGACTAGCACATATCTAATTATAACATGTAAATACTTTATTTTAATTAATATTTCGTGAATAAGTTTTGTAGGTTAAATATAAATGTTTTGTATGTAAATATAAATGTTTCAGGATTTTTAATTGGACTAGCACATATCTAATTATAACATGTAAATAATAACTAAAATAAAATATTCATTTTTCCAAAATCTTGTTTATTCATTTATTTATATATAATATCTACAGCTAGAAGCCAATTACAGATATTACATTAACTATGAGCTAAATAACAAGCACACACACATAAGTATAAAATTGACATATACAAATCTACCATTAATATTAAAATTTTGTGATCAATGGACTCCAATGTATCTATTTAAATAACTATATTAAAAGATTTTTTTCAAAATAATGTCTTACTAATAGACTCCAATGTAGGTATTTAGTCAACTAAAATAAAATCTCTGACGCCGAAATGGCCGACGCCGAAACGGCCTACGCCGAAACGGCTCTACGCCCAAACGGCCACGCCGAAATGGCCACGCCGAAACGGCGACGCCGAAATGTCCTAGACCCGCATATAACCTATGGGTATAAGAGGCAATCTATTATGTATGTATGTATTAATTATTAAAATACAGGTATATTTACTAATAAACGATAATACATTACATAAATATAATTGGAATTAAAATGCCCATGCGTTTGTCGTGGACTAAAACTCACTATATTAATTTTAATTAATATAATAGTAAGAATAGCGAAATGTATGTTTTGATCTATATTATAGAATTATATGTACACACATCTAAATCAAATGTAAGATTAAACAAAATAAAACAAATATAAAAAATAACTACTAAATCCACTGAAAAACTAGAATGAACACACAAATAAACATAGTTTAATAAACAATGGAAAAAATAACAAAACCAAAAAAAAAACAGAAACAAAAAACATCAAAAATAAAAAAACACTGAAAAATTATACACGCATTTATTTATGAAACCACTATATAGGTAGTCATAAATAAACGGTGCTAATACTTCAAGATATTAGGCGATAAACGACGCGAGAGACCAACAGTCGAATATTCCTAAAATAGATTTAATTGCATGCAGTGTTGCCCGATTTGCGGAATACCTATGCTATGTAAAAATATAAACATATATTCAGCCTACCATCGGAAATACCTACATTTCGTATACTGCAGTCAATATACGTAGAGCGGTGGCGCCGCCGCAACTCTCGGTCATGTCTCAAACTAAATTATACAAAATGTTAAAAAAACCATAATAAGTCGTCCCTCTAAAAAGTTGTAGAAAGGTGAAATATGATAAATTAAATCGATTTACATTGATTTCTTTCGCTCCTCCATATACTGTGGAGCTATGTCGGTCGGACGACCTAACATATGAAAAATGTCAATGAATGGAAGAGTGAAACATGGTGGGGTATATATATATATATATATATATATATATATATATATATATATATATATATATATACGTCTTCATATCAAGGCGAGATCCGACTAAATCGAGGACAACCCGAGATCCACCAATAGGAAATTAATTATTGGAGTATATTGTTCATAAGTATCTTTATAATTAACATATTAATCATGGCACACTTAGAGGGGAAAAGATTTTTGTAATTAAATTTTTCTGATAAATTTACAGCGAAACGAGATCCGTCGCTGAAAAGTAAAGGGGAGGACTTATATACGAAATTTTAGATATTTACCGTTCAACGCGAGATCACACACTGATGCCAGCTCTAAAGAGTATTAGTCGAGCGGTTGGAGCTCGTGTTGTATTGTATATTTCCCACGATATAAAGATATATAATGGGCGTAACTTTTAAGTATCGCTTCTTTTGTGTCTTTAAAGTCTACGATTGACCTTTCAGAAAGTCCCTTAGTTTTATTACATACATAAGGGTGTGAAAAAAGAAAAAGAATACTTGACAAATAATAACCACTTAATAATGATAATTATTTGCAATACAATATTTTAAAACTATACATTAATATTCTTAAAAAACACTTACTACGAAACCAAAATGTAATTATTATATTCTTAAATAATACAAATTGTTACAAAATAATTATTTAAATGATTGCTTGTTTTAAAAATACATTACAAGAAAGTAAAATTTTTTATAAATATTATTAAAGTTTAAAAAATAAAATAACTCAATATGTAATTATTATTTGATAGTTAAAAAATGATTTTAAGTAAAATGATTTAAAAGATAAAAAGAAACACACATAATTTTCAGGGTCAACTCCTAATTGCATGAAAATTTGGATTTAGATTCTACCCATCCCCCACTTCAAAGTTGAATTTGTGCCGTTGATTGCTTTTACTTGGAGGGTGAAAAAATATACGTTTAAAATAAGTCCGGAAACAGATCTGACTAAGTTTAAGCAACTTTTGTTCTATAGAGTTTTTTTAACTTAGGTACTAGGTTAATTTAGCAGTAGCTACTAGAGTCACTTGCGACTAAAAATATTTACTTTTCAACAAAAAAAAAACACGTTTTTCGGCGGTTTTTCGCAAATACTCAAAAAGTAAGTATTATATCGAAAAAATATTCTTGGAAAAAATGTAGCATATAAAAAAAACGAAAAAATGGTATATTCTTAGTCTATAGAACCAGTAAAAGTAAATTTGTAGCTCATAAAAAGACGATCTTATCCTTCAAATTCCAAATCAAATATTTTAACGTGATACATTGCACCAAAAAATGAAGCTCTTTTCGGGGAAAACCCATTAAATTTTTTTTAAAGTGTTAACAAAAAGCTTTATTTTATTTTATAAAAGTTATATACGGGTAGGAGAGACAACGGAACGAATTTTCGAACGTTTAAACAGACGACATCCCAGATTTACCAATTTCTGGACAATTGATCCAAAGGCTGGATTCTAACAACGAAACAGTTGTGGATTTTCAAGTTTTCAATGAGAGTTAGAATGAAAAAACATTAGTGACCTCGAGTATGATGGTTTGGAGAATTTGGCTGGTTATATCTGCCATAAATTGAAGGACTCCAGTATTCAATCCGAAGATGTTTCAACGTACACGTGGGTTGATCATTTGAGTAAGTGTGGTTATGTAAACCATCAGACACTCTTTTACATATATTAAGTAACTGGAGACAATTTTTCCTTCCACATGAATGGTGATTCCATTTTGGTAACTAAAAATTATTTAGAAAACCTTATGTCCAAAAGTGTAACTGTAGACTGTTCTAACAAAGCGAACAAGTTATTTTTTAGGTCTCGGATGTACTTCCAAATTAAAGAATTAAACAAGTCTCTTAACAACCTGACATTGCGTAAAAGAAAAATTATGAAAACTGCTACATAGTTGCTGTATGTACGTCTATTTCACATGCACAAAATTGAAATAAAGTGCATGGCATGAAAACTGTAAAACTTATTTTTGTCTTTTCCAAGCCTCTTACTTAAATCTGATGAAAGACATTATTTAAAAAGTAAAAAATTTTGTTTTTTTATCAATCCATTAAATTTATGGTTTTATTTTGGGGCTTTTCTTCCCCTTGGTAAAAATTATATTTACTAATGTGTAGGCCACTAATCAATTTTTGCCAACTAACGAAATATAATAATTTTAGTAGATATCGATTATATGAATATTTTTATTTTCCGGATACCAATATTATCAAGAAACTGGGAACTTTACAAATAACTGAAAATCAATTTAAATAAAAGTAAATAGTTTAATAATTTTCCTCTAAACTATAAAAATCACTTAGTTTCTTTTAGTCATAATTCATTCATTTGTACTATTCTCAAATTTCATTCGCGTTCGTATTACGAACGCATAGACGGGACTATGCTTTACTCTGTTGTTAACGTCATGCGCCAATCGGACGAGCTTACGTAACTAGAATATCAGGGTGTGCATATTTCCGGGTCCCGGTGAATTCGTATCTATTTTAATCCCCATCCTAATTACAGACCAACTGGCAACTCTGGTGCGCAGATAATTTTTAAATAACGCATTAACTACCGGTGAATTGGTAACTTTCATTTTTTAAGTATTGTTGATAATCTAATATCGGTATTCCAGGTATTTAGCGCTGCACTCCTAGAAAATGGAAAAAATGTCACAGGAAGTGAAACCGTTGATGAAACGAAACGCAAAAGAGAAAACTTGGATGATTGTTTTAATAGAAGTAAAATTAAAAAACGGTCACCAAGCAAAGCAGGCAACGAAAACAAGGAAGACATGGAAAATGTTATGATTACAATAATGAAAGAGCTAATGAATAAAAACGATGAAATGCTTCAGGAAATAAAACAAATAAGGAAAGAATAACAACAAACCAATAAAGAGTTAATGGGTGTAAAAGCAGAGAAACAAAAACTAAAAAAAGAAGTAAAACAGCTACATGAATGAATGGAGCAATTGGAGAAATTTAGCAAAAAGAAAAGCTTGATCGTGACTGGGTTGAAAGTAGAAACAAATGATTATAAGAAATTAAAAGAAGAAATGGAAAATTTCAGAGCCCAAGAGTTGCAAATACAAATAAAACTAAGAAGTGCAAAAAAAATAGGAGAAACAGTATGCGCAATAGAAACAGAAGCCCTCACGGATAAAATGGAAATCCTAAACAAGAAACGTAAACTAAAACAGCATAAAGATCGTATCTATATAAACAACGATTGGATATCGAAAGAAAAAGAAATACAAAAGGAAACAACTAAAATAGCAAAGGACGAAAGAAGCAAAGGTAAGCAAACGAAAATCGGCTACAAGAAATTAATAGTGAATGGCAAAATCTAGATATGGGACGAAGAGAGAGAACAGCTGATAGAAAATTCAAAAAACTAATAAACGAAGAACAGCGGCTGAAATATGATATTGACATGGCAAAAAAAGAGTCGGAAATGCAAACGGTTAACGAAAACAAAATAACGCACACAAAATAAAGAAAGAATCTCAATAAGAAGAAAAGAACAAAACCCATTAGAATGGGCTCTTGGAATATTAGAACCATGCTGGCAGCAGGTAAGATGCAAGAAATAGCTCTTGAAATGAAAAAATACCAACTAGAAATCCTAGCCGTACAGGAAATACGATGGAAGAAAGAAGGAAAAATTGAGAAGAAAAACTTTAGCATGTATTATTCGGGAGAAAACAAACAGGGAACGAATGGTACGGCATTTATGGTGAACAAAAAAATGAGGGAAAAACTGATACAATTCAAAGCAGTTAATGAAAGCATATCTTACATAAGAAAATAAACAAGCCCACATCTCGATAGTCAATTGCTATGCACCCACCGAAGAAGCAAACCAAGAAGATAAAACAGAATTCTAAGACATCCTGGAAGAAACCTGTGAAAATATTCCGAGGAATGACATATTAATAATACTGGGTGATTTCAATGCAAAGATCGGAAAGGAGGACTATAATCGTAATGTAGCTGGCAAAGAAACCATTCATGAAACTACGAATGATAATGGAGGAGAAATCTGCAACCTAGCAGCAGCAACAAATACATATATAGTTAGTACTGGGCATAAACATAAAAAAGAAAACAAAATAACATGGATGATACCAGGAAGAATGGATGGAAACCAAATAAATCATACTCTAATTTCGAAAAAGTGGACACAAATAGTACAAGACGTAAGGTCATATAGAGGGGCAAATGGAGGCACTGACCACATATTGTTGATAGCAAAACTTAAGATGAAAATAATCAAAGCAAATAATCATAAGGAAGGAAAAAGGAGGAAATGGAATATAGCTAATCTGAAAACGCAAGAAACAAAGAAACAATATACAGAACAACTGGCACAGAAATTGGGTCAGTACGAGCACATAGAAATAGAAGGAGAATGGAAAAACATAAAGAACAGCATAATAGAGACAGCAGAACAAATAATAGGATTCCAAAAAAACAAAGAATCGAAAGAATGGTTTGATGAGGAATGTCACCAAAAAAGTCAACTGAAGCACCTCGCAAGAAACAAATGGCTACAAAGTGCCGAACAGGAACAACTGGACCAATATAGAAAAGAAAAACAAGAAGCATTGAAACTCTATAGAAGAAAGAAGAACACATGGATCTCTGAACAAATGCAAGACTTAGAAACGAATAATAAAGACAACAAGAAATTGTTCGAATAGATAAAACAACAACACAGTACCAAAAAATCTGTTACAAAAATAAACAAAAAAGATTGGTAAAAACATTTCACGGACCTATACAAAAACGACAATAAGGCATATTCAGAGGATGAGGATATAAGAGATAACAGAGATGAAGAGGAAGTCGCACCTACTTATTAGCAATTCATGGAGGTATTAAAACAACTAAAAGTAAATAAAACGCCAGGACCAGATGAAATAACAACGAACTGATCATCAACGGCGGAGAGGAGCTCACGAAGCGAATGCACAAGTTAATGGTTACAATTTGGAAGGACGAAAGCATGCCCATAGAATGGAAAAACGGACACATCGCACCAATCTTTAAGAAAGAAGATCCAACTAAGTGCTGCAATTACAGACCAATTATGCTACTAAATACAACGTATCAGATATTGACCACAATTATAAGAAACCGACTAAATCAATACACAGAAAAAATTATAGGACCATATCAACAGGGTTTTATAACAATAGATCAAAGGAAGATCAACAATAGATGCAATACACGTACTGACACAAACAATTGAAAAAAGCTATGAACATGACATAGAATTACATATACTATTCATCGACTTCCAACAGGCCTTCAACAGCATATACAGACAACAATTATTAAAAGAAATGAAAAAAATGGAGATACCGGCAAAATTAATAAGACTAACTAGAATGACAATAAAAGACTCAACAGCAAAAGTTAAAACAAATGAGGGCGATACAAATGACATCAAAATAGAACTTGAAGTAAGACAAGGAGACAGTCTGTCAACGACAAACGACACTATTTAATATCGCTCTAGAAGGAGTAATTAGGGACACAGGGCCGAAAAAGACAATTATTCAAAGCTCAACACAGATCATAGGATATGCAGATGAACTGGGACTGGTAGCACGAGATAAAAAAAGACTAGAAGAGGCACTTTTAACCCTGGTAAGAGAAGCAAAGACGAGAGGACTAATAATCAATCAGAATAAAACAAAATATCTTATAAGCACACGAGACAATGTAAACAGAATAGCAGAAATAAAGATAGGTGAAAATACATTCCAGAGAGTAGATTGCTTCAAATACCTGGGGGTGATGGTGGACGGCAAAAACGGAAGGAGTATAGAGATAAACGACAGAATTAAAGCAGGTAATAGAGTATATTGGAAATATCACCAACTACTCAAGGACAAAAACCTGAGCAAAAAAAACAAAATCAAAAATATACACAGCAGCAATCAGATCAGTGATAGCCTATGGAGCAGAAGTAATGTGCCTTAAGAAAAAAGACGAAGAAAAGTTAAAAATAATTAAGAGAAAAATTATAAGGATACATGGCCCAGTAAAGACAGAAACAGGGGAATATTGAAAGCTGATGAACCATGAAATAATAAATATAAATAAAGGAGAAGATATAGTAAAATTCATTAAAGCACAAAGCCTCAGATGGTTTGGGCACACACAAAGAAGAGGGGTAGAAGAACTGATCAGGAAGATAATGAACTGGAAACCAGTAAAAAATAGATCAAGAGGAAGACCAAAAATTAGATGGGAAGATCAACTGCTAGACGATATATCAAAGATGGAAATTGCAAACCTGAGAAAAAAGATTCAGGACCGGAGAGAGTGGAAGAAGATAGTAGAGAAGGCAAAAAAACATCACAACCTATGAACTACGACCTAAAGGAAAAGCGGACTAATTTACCGCGTGAAATGGATTAAAAGAGCTCATATTTGAGCGAACTATACTCTAACAAGAGTGAACGGTCCATATAATAATTCCAGGTATGTACCTGTATAAATTACCCTCCTTGAAGTTGGTGTAAAAGGTATTCACCATTTATGTATCGTCTTTTGGAAGGATTACTAGAGAAAATCCAAATAAATTTTGAAAAAATGGCTGAAATCGCTGAAATTCTTGTAACAGATTCCGTAATGAGTGTACATGGGTGGTAAATGATTTTAAATTTCACTTAAAGAAAGTGCTAAAAAGTCTAAAACATTTATGGTACTGTTCTGCATCTGGTTTCCAGGTCCAGGCAACCTGTTATACCGACGGTTAGTTTTTTTAATATTTTGAGTAGTAACTATGTTGGCTATCAACAATTTGATGTCAAAAATGCACATTTTGCCATTTTTTGTCTACCAGTAAGAAGAAAAACATTCAAAACAAAATTTAAGATAACCGCATTATTGAGCATGTAAAACCATTTAAACAAGGTTTTATAAATTTCGCTATACTTAATTGTTGCTTATAAAACTATAAATTAAGCCAGTTTAACGTTAATATAACTTATGTAAAAAATACAACTTATATCTCGATATTACGTGAAATAGCTCAAAGAAATGAGTAAAAATACACGGTATTTATGACACTCAGTGTAACTACGTAACAATTGTTTTAGTTTCTATATGGACGGAATAACAAAATTTATGTAAATCTGACCAATTTTTTCTCAATTTAATTATTTATTGACAATTTAAATGAAAAATAGCCGATTTTAAGAATTTTCGTCTATAAGTTACAATGTTTTACCAAAAAACTGAAAAAAGAACCGATTAGTTTATTGAAATAGCCTTAAAATGAGTTGAAGTAAAATAGAATTGGAGCTTTGTTTATCAATAAACATTAACTATTCAAATTTATTTCTTACGTTTTAAGCTAACTACCTGAGGTAACCCTAAACCCTAAAAATGTCATCAAAACGACGATTTTGAAGCTCTTCCGACTGGATTAAAGAAGCTATTATCGATTCAAACAAAAGTTGTGTATTTTTAATTCTAAATTTCAACTATTTAATTAAAAATAAAGTGTTTCAGTTGAAAATTCAAAGTTGCTACACCCACCGCTTTCGCAGGCAGAATAAGAACCCTGCTATTGCATAAGTATATAGATTTTGAAAAACCATTCAAAAAGCATTCCAAAGTTTTTTCGATATGCCGTCTAGTTCCCGAGATATTTGACAATCGCCTTTCTGGACAGAGCCCTTAAATAATGTAAACATTCTTATTCAAGCTAGACATAAGCCGAGTGAGAGAGCTGACCGTGAAATTCATTTGCGATGTTTCCAAATTTACCGGATCTCGGGTTGTCTGCAAAATATATATTTACCATATACACAACGGATCG
This sequence comes from Diabrotica virgifera virgifera, assembly GCF_917563875.1. Taxonomy (NCBI): domain Eukaryota; kingdom Metazoa; phylum Arthropoda; class Insecta; order Coleoptera; family Chrysomelidae; genus Diabrotica; species Diabrotica virgifera. Next base: position 80,001,698 of record NC_065452.1, on the reverse strand, counting down.
CGCGCGCTGCCCTCTACAGCGGATTTAGTGGAACCACTGCAATATAAAATTCACCAAAAGGGGTGAAAAATGAGGTCCAGACAAAAATCGATTTCCTTGTACCCTAACCATTGTTACATCGAGATGTCACTATATACACGTGAATACAAGGTGAGATCCAAAATCGGATCTCGCCTTGCAAAACGGATCTCATCTTGTATAGCTTATGATACAAACGGATCTCGCCTTGATATGAAGACATATATATATATATATATATATATATATATATATATATATATATATATATATATATATATATATATGTATATATATATATATATATATATATATATATATATATATATATATATATATATATATATATATATATATATATTCGTGGAAAATTTATTTCGCCGAAGCGATGACGGTTGCCAAATCAATCCTTTTTCCCCATCCAAAAATAGGTTTTACATTTATTTTAAATTGAAATACTTCTACACAATTTATACACACACATTATTATATATGTATATAAGTACAATATTTATTTCGCCGAAGCGATGACGGTCGCGATAACGGTCGCCAAATCAATCCTTTTTCCCCATCCAAAAATAGGTTTTAGATTTATTTTAAATTTAAATACTTCTAGACAATTTATATATAATATACATACATATTTATAATATATACGTACAATATTTATTTCGCCGAAGCGATGACGGTCGCCAATTCAACGCTTTTACCCCATCCAAAAAATGCGATGACGGTCGCGAATTCAACGCTTTTACCCCATCCAAATAGTGCGATGACGGTCGCAATGACGGTCGCAAATTCAATGCTTTTTCCCCTATCCAAAAAGTGCACAACGTCCCTAAAGAAGTTTTCACTTCAAAAATAAAAATACTAATATGCTGAAAAACAACAGTAGCAACTTTTTCACGCTATTAGATATAACATTTCCAACTTTTATTTTTTTGATGCACCCTACTTCCCATTGATTAAGAACAGGTCTCTTTTGTTAAACTTTTATTAGAACTAAATGTACCTACATACCTTCTGTGACATGTAATGAACTCACGCTATATTGCGCCCTCCATTTACACTTAAAACTGATTATTTTTGAACTAACTTTGTAAACTTTCTCATGACGACCAGGTCGTCCCGCTTCATCTTAGGTAATAAAAATGGTTTGTACGCAACTCACACCAAGCCGTTTTGGCGCGCGGCAAGAAACATGTATTTCAGTTAAAAAAGGGAGAACAGTGACCTCCGATGATCCAACCAAGCTGCGTCAATTGCAGCGTGGGAAGGTTTTTGCCTAACCGGTATATATTTGGAAGGATTATTTCATAAAATCCATCTGCACCAATAAGTAAATCGATTTCAGCTGGAATGTGGAATTCAGGATCGGCTAGGCTAAATGCAGAAGGAATATTTAAGTACTGTGGATTTATCGAAATTCTAGGTAAATTTGAGGTGATCTTGGGGAGGATAGCACAAGATGGTTTGAGCTGGAAATTTTGTTCAGTGTTACAATTAATGACAACATCTACCATTTTATTGGACGTAACTGGGGTGCGTTCTATACCGGAAAATCTCAACGATTTTCGATAAGGCTTTGCATTGAGCAATGATAGTAGACGTTCAGAGATGAAGGATAACTGTGAACCATTATCTATCACAGCTCTAGCATTTATAGATTGGCCAGAAGCGGAAACAATTGTAACGACCGCTGTCGACAACAACACTTCAGGGTTTCCTTTGCCCACAAATAGGGAGGATGCTAAGAAGTTGGAATCTGGAGTGGCCGTGGGAATGTTTGTTTTATTATGGAAGGTTTGGCGATCATTGTTAGGATGTCTCCAGTTTTGATTAGAAGAAGAGTTATCTTGGTCAGAGTGATGACCTCGTGTCCCTGGAGGATTATGAGAAACCTTGGGTTTGGTGCCCGTAGCATTATGTACATTAGAAGAGTAATTATTCACTTCAGAATTTTGAAATTGAGGACTTGTAGTATTTGTAGCGTTAGCTCTCCTACTATCAGGAGCCGTTGAAATATTTTCCCTGTTAGAATTGAAACTATTTGGATATCTATGGATAAGCGTGTGGTTTCTTTTCCCACACACAGAACAACCTTTAGACTTATATTCAGACGACGAATGCTTGCTACCAATGCAATTGAAACAGTGTACGTGATTTTAAGAAATTGTATTTTTCATCAACTGACATTTTAGAAAATATATGACATCTGTAAATGCCATGCTCTGGAGTTCTGCAATACCAACATTGTCTAGTATTACCTTTGGTATTGTTTGGAGAATTACTTCTGACATGAAGGGATGTGTCGTTGGGCCTGTGACTAACTTTCTCCTTTTTAATCTCACCCACAGAAGTAGTGGGTGCATTCAAAGATTCCAAGGTGTTACATCTTAATTCAATTATTTTGTAAAACTCTCCCAAAGTAGGAGTTTGATCAATTTTTCTACTAACTTGGTATTCCTTTTTGGAACCATAATCTAAATTTTTTAAAAGAATATTTATGATGATTAAATCCCAATGTTGGATAGGACATTTAAGGTTGTTTAATGACTCGTAAATTCTTTTTGATATTGACTGTGAAGTCTCTGAGGGAGGTGGAAGTGCATTTTGTAATGTTTGGAATATCCAGTATTGCGTTTAAGTGTGCATTGATAATGGCTAGATTGTTTTCGTATCTCTTTTCTAGTATAGTTATGGCGATCGGAAAATTCCCATGACTTATGTCTAGGGACTCTATGAGTGATAAGGGTTCTCCCTTTAAGTAGGATTTCAGATAAATGAATTTTTGGACATCGGTTAGTTCCGGATTATCTTTTATTAGGGCACTGAAGAGTTGATAGAAGGAAGTCCATTTTTGGTAGTCTCCAAAGAATGGGGGAATTGCGATTTGCGGAAGCTTAACTTCTGTTCTTGGAGTAACGGGAATTATTGAAGTATTTTGGTTTTCACCGTTATTTGGTGGAGAAGCGGGTAGCAGTGACACGGAGAGCTGATGGATTTTCTTTTTGATTGCGCCTACTAACTCGTGATAGTTATCCTCTACCTCACCCCTGTTCTCCTTATCCTTACCCTCGGAATCTAAAATCTCAATGTAATTCTGAAGGTCTGAATACGTATTAAATTTTTCAATCAGTGACTCTAATTGTGATTCAAGAATGAAAAAATTGGTTTCTATATCAATTTTACTAGTTACTGAATTGCGAATTCGCGTTATGGCCGCTTTAGCTTGTGTGTGCGATTTTTTTAAATCTTCCATATTGTTTGTGTGTATGTGGAGCGCACAAATCTGTTAAAATCTTATAATATATAGAAATTGTTTACAAGTATTTAAGGAAATATTTAAACAAATGCTTGAATGAAATATTACTAAACAAAACCCTATTAATATATTTAATATAAAATAAATATTTAAAAATGTTTAAACAAATGCCTGAATGAGATATTACTAAACAAATACCTATTATAGCATGGAAAATAATAAAACACTCATACAATTGGTGCTCCACTGGAACTCGAAACTGCATAAAAGGCAGGTTCTGAAATCAACTATCGTCAACTTTGAACTGTCAAACGGATTCCGGAATTCTGAACCGTCTCAGAACTGGGAACTGGAATTCGTTGGATTTTACGGCGTATGAATATTAAATCGTCAACTTTAACTGAACACAAGACAGGTTCCGGAATTCTGAACCGTCTTAGAACTGGGAACTGGAACTAACTCGTTGGATTTTAAGCGTGGTACGTGAATATTAAAATGCAGTATTTGCACTTTAAGGAGATGGGAAATGCACAAAAAGTACTGTTCTTACATCCGGCTCGAATGACCAATGAATAAAGAGTTATGCCGTTGAGACATCCAACTCCTTTTCAGAGTATTATCTATTTGTTTGTTCTTCTTCTTCGACGTGGACCTGCACCATAACTGGCCATTAATTAAGAACAGGTCTCTTTTGTTAAAACTTTTATTAGAACTAAATCTACCTACATACCTTGTGTGACATGTAATGAACTCACGCTAATATTGCGCCCTCCACTTACACTTAAAACTGATTATTTTTGAACTCACTTTGTAAACTTTCTCATGACGACCAGGTCGTCCCGCTTCATCTTAGGTAATCATGGGTAATGAATAAACATGGTTTGTACGCACTCACACAAAGCCGTTTTGGCGCGCGGCAAGAAACATGTATTTCAGTTAAAAAAGGGAGAACAGTGGCGTAGCAGAAAAATTAAAAATAGAGTTTGAGCAAAATACTACAGCAGGAAAAAATCTACTGGAGACATCTGTATAACAACTATATTATTAAATCAATGGGAAAATCCCAATAGTTGGCTGTATACCATAGTTTAAAAAACCAATACAGAAGTAAAAACTTCGAGATGTATTCTGGTATAAAATCGTTTATTTAAAACTATAAAATGTCATCGATTGCAGAACGTTTTCGTTCTAAACAGAACATCTTCAGTGCATCCTGCCGAGTATTTTGAAACTAGCACACTGTAAATAGTGTTAACATCATCATATATGGTTTACATAATGTAATATGTTAAAATGTTATGACTACAAGTCGATGTTAATAGATAAAGTGGAACACATGCTAAAAGGGTGCCATGGTTCCCTGCTCGAAGATGCTAGGTACTTGCCAATTCAATGGGCACAGACCAACTAGAATACATCTCTACCAGAATACATCTCGAAGTTTTTACTTCTGTATTGGTTTTTTAAACTATATTATTATTCAAATTTGAGTTTGTCCAATTATGTGCTTTTTTACGTTTAGCTTTGGATGGTGCATTGGATTTTTTGAAGTGAAAACTTCTTTAGGGACGTTGTGCACTTTTTGGATAGGGGAAAAAGCATTGAATTCGCGACCGTCATTGCGACCGTCATCGCACTTTTTGGATGGGGTAAAAGCGTTGAATTCGCGACCGTCATTACGACCCTCATTGCGACCGTCATCGCGACCGTCATTGCGACCGTCATCGCGACCGTCATCGCTTCGGCGAAATAAATATTGTACGTATACAGCGTGTCTACTTAAGTTGGAAATATATGGGAAACTTTTTTATTATTAATTTTACGAAAAAAAGTTATTCTTCATAAAAAGTTCTACATGCCCCAAAACCTAAGATTCAATCATCAGATATCAAATTTTCTCAATATTATACGAGGTATGTCAAAAAATATGAATTTCGGTCAAGAGTAAAGTACCTTTATTTCTCTCAACATCGAAAATTCTTATGATAAAAAGTTGTTTGGAATTAAAATCTAAAATCAAATATGCAATTACATACTTCTAATTGAAAAAAAAAATTCTCAAATTTATGGATACCCAACATCGTTTTTAATTATTACAAATATGATAACTCGTTTATTATTCATTTTACGAAAAAAAGTTATTCTTCATAAAAAGCTTTGCATGGTCTAAAATTTAAGACACAACCATGATATATCAACTTTTATTAATTTTATACGAGGTGTGTCAAAAAATATGAAATTCGCTCAAGATTATAGTAGGTACCTTTATATTTCACAATATTTCAATTAGAAGGATGTAATTGCATATTGAAACATAGTTTTTAATTCTAAACAACTTTTTTAATAACCGTTTTCACTATTGTGAAAAATAAAGGTATTTTACTCTTGAGTGAAATTTATATTTTTTGACATACCTCGTATAAAATTAATAAAATGTAATATCTGATGGTTGCATCTTCGGCATTAGGACATACAGAGCTTTTTATAAAGAATACCTTTTTTTCGTAAAAGTAATAATAAAAGAGTTATCGTATGTGTAATAAATAAAAACGAAGTTAGTATCAATAAATTTGAGAAAAATTTGGAAAATATTTTTTTCTAATTAGAAGCGTGTAATTGCATATGTGATCTTAGTTTTTATTTCCAAACAACTTTTCATAATAAGAATTTTCGATATTGAGAGAAATAAAGGTACTTTACTCTTGAACGAAGTTCATATTTTTTGACATACCTCGTATAATATTAACAAAATTTGATATCTGATGATTGAATCTTAGGTTTTAGAGCATGCAGAACTTTTTCTAAAAAATAACTTTTTTTCGTAAAATGAATATCAAAAAAGTTTCCCATATGTTTCCAACTTAAGTAGACACGCTGTATATTACAAATATGTATATATATAAATTGTGTAGAAGTATTTCAATTTAAAATAAATGTAAAACCTATTTCGAATGGGGAAAAATGATTGATTTGGCGACAGTCATCGCGACCGTCATCGCTTCGGCAAAATAAAATATTGTACGTATACATATATTATAATGTATGTGAATATAAATTGTGTAGAAGTACAGTCGGAAAAATGAAAGAATACCCATGAACGAACATATAAAACACGCTGTATTTTCCTGTCACCGTATCACAAAAAAAATTGTCCAGTGCAAGTACATGTAACAATAATTATTACATGTACTTGCGCTGGCCAATTTTTTGTGTGACACGGTGACAGGAAAATACAGAGTGTTTTATATGTTCGTTCATGGGTATTCTTTTATTTTTCCGCCTGTATTTAACTTTAAAATAAATGTAAAACCTATTTTACGATGGGGAAAAATGGTTGATTTCGCGACCATCATAGCGACCGTCATCGCTTCGGTGAAATAAATTTTGTACGAATATATATTATGTGTATGTATATATGAAATGTATAGAATTATTAAAATTTAAAATAAATGTAAAATCTATTGTAGTATGGGGAAAAAGATTTATTTAGCGACCGTCATCTCTTCGGCGAAATAAATTTTGTGCGTACATAAATATATATTAAGTGTATGTATATATAAATGGTGTAGAAGTATTTAAATTTGAAATAAATTTACTATTTTTGGATGGTGAAAAAGGATTTATTTCGCGACCGTCATCTCTTCGGCGAAATAAATTTTGTACGTATCTATATTATGTGTATCCGTACATAAATTGTATAGAAGTATTTAAATTTAAAATAAATGTAAAACCTATTTTTCGATAGGGAAAAAGGATTTATTTCGCGACCGTCAACTCTTCGGCGAAATAAATTTTGTACGTATATGTATTGAAGTGAAAACTTCTTTAGGGACGTTGTGCACTTTTTGGATGGGAAAAGTATTAAATTGGCGACCGTCATTGCGACCGTCATCGCCTCGAAGAAATAAATTTTTGAAGTGAAAACTTCTTGAGGTCGTTGTGCACTTTTTGGATGGGGAAAAAGTATTAAATTAGCGACCGTCATCATTTCGACCAAATAAATTTTTGAAGTGAAAATTTCTTTAGGGACGTTGTGCACTTTTTAGATAGGGAAAAGTATTGAATTAGCGAACGTCATCGCGACCGTCATCGCTTCGGCAAAATAAATTTTTAAAGTGAAAACTTCTTTTGGGGACGTTGTGCACTTTTTAGATGGGGAAGAAGTATTGAATTAGCGACCGTCATCGCTTCGGCGAAATAAATTTTTGAAGTGAAGATTTCTTTAGGGACGTTGTGCACTTTTTGGATGGGGAAAAATTATTAAATTTGGATGGGGAGAAAGTAATAAATAAGCGACCGTCATCGCTTCGACGAAATAAACATTTGGGACGTTGTGCTCTTTTTGGATGGAAAAAAGTATTAAATTATCGACCATCATCGCTTCGATGAAATAAATTTGTAAAGTGAAAACTTCTTGAGGGACGGTGTGCACTTTTTGGATAGGGGAAAAGTATTGAATTAGGTGACAGAGATGCAGAGATGTAAATCATGACGTTTTCATGTGCGCGATTGATTTTGAAAAGGCCTTTGATAAAGTTCGCCATGAAAAAATGCTACATATTCTCAAAACTACCGGTCTGGACGGTAGGGACATTAGAATAATCGCAAATTTGTATTGGGGCCAGGCTGCATGTATTAGGGTTGCGAATCAGTGCTCTGAAGAAGTAAAAATCAAGCGCGGAGTTCGACAAGGCTGTATATTGTCACCAATGTTGTTTAATCTTTACGCTGAAACAATCTTAAATGAAGTCTTGGAAAACGCAAAAGAGGGAATACTCATTAATGGTATGCTTATGAACAATATCAGATACGCAGATGACACCTTGTTGCTGACTGGATCAATTGAACATCTTCAAGCGTTATTGAATCGAATGGTGGCATTCTGCGCGATATATGGACTCAAACTCAACGCAAGAAAAACAAAGTTTATGGTTATTAGTAAACAGGCAGCCGTAAATAATAATAACTATAACGTAACAATCGGTAATGACTCAATTGAACGAGTAAGTAATCTTGTATATCTGGGTACTCATATTAATGAAAGCTGGAACCCTAGTACAGAAATAAAAAGTAGAATTGCCAAAGCAAGAACAAGTTTTATGAAATTTAAGAAAATCCTGTGCAGTCATGATCTAAATTTGGAACTTCGCATAAGAATGGTCCGATGTTATATATTCCCAGTACTACTTTACGGGGTTGAAGCATGGACACTGACAGAATCGCTTTTGAAAAACCTAGAAGCATTTGAAATGTGGGTCTACCGCCGTATTCTGAAGATCAGTTGGGTAGAAAGAGTCACAAACGAAAGGGTTTTGCAACGTTTGAATAAAAGTTGCGAAGTAGTGAACACGGTTAAAAGGCGCAAATTGGAATACTTTGGTCATATAATGCGTCACCCAGAAAAATATGACATACTTCACCTTGTCATGCAAGGTAAAATAATGGGAAAAAGAAGTGTGGGCCGCCGTACAACTTCTTGGCTTAAAAACCTACGCCAATGGTTTGGGAAAACTAGCACTGAACTATTTCGTGCGGCTGTAAATAAGACAATGATTGTTAATATGCTGCACAACATGAGAGCCAACGATCGACAAGCGGTCTCGGCACCTTAAGAAGAAGAAGATTGAATTAGGGACCGTCATCGCTTCTACGAAATAAATATTTGAAGTGAAACTTCTTTAGGGACGTTGTGCACTTTTTGGATGGGAAAAGTATTAAATTGGCGACCGTCATCGCCTCGAAGAAATAAATTTTTGAAGTGAAAACTTCTTGAGGGTCGTTGTGCACTTTTTGGATAGCGAAAAAGTATTAAATTAGCGACCGTCATCGTTTCGACCAAATAAATTTTTGAAGTAAAAATTTCTTTAGGGACGTTGTGCACTTTTTAGATAGGGAAAAGTAGTGAATTAGCGAACGTCATCGCGACCGTCATCGCTTCGGCAAAATAAATTTTTAAAGTGAAAACTTCTTTTGGGGACGTTGTGCACTTTTTAGATGGGGAAGAAGTATTGAATTAGCGACCGTCATCGCTTCGGCGAAATAAATTTTTGAAGTGAAGATTTCTTTAGGGACGTTGTGCACTTTTTGGATGGGGAAAAATTATTAAATTTGGATGGGGAGAAAGTAATAAATAAGCGACCGTCATCGCTTCGACGAAATAAACATTTGGGACGTTGTGCTCTTTTTGGATGGAAAAAAGTATTAAATTATCGACCGTCATCGCTTCGATGAAATAAATTTGTAAAGTGAAAACTTCTTGAGGGACGGTGTGCACTTTTTGGATAGGGGAAAAGTATTGAATTAGGGACCGTCATCGCTTCTACGAAATAAATATTTGAAGTGAAACTTCTTTAGGGACGTTGTGCACTTTTTGGATGGAGAAAAATATTAAATTAGCGACCTTTATCGCTTCGACTAAATAAATTTTTGAAGTCAAAAATTTCTTTAGGGACGTTGTGCACTTTTTGGATGGGGATAAATTACTAAATTAGGGACCGTCATCGCTTCGACGAAATAAATATTTGAAGTGAAACTTCTTTAGGGACCTTGTGCACATTTTGGATGGGGGAAAAGTATTGAATTAGTGACTGTCATCCATCGCTTCGACGAAATAAATAGTTGAAGTGAAAGTTCTTTATGGACGTTGTGCACTTTTTCGATGGAAAAAAGTATTAAATTAGCGACGGTCATCGCTTCGTTGAAATCAATTTTAGAAGTGGAAAGTTCTCGAGGGACGTTGTGCACTTTTTGGATGGGGAAAATATTATATTAGCGAACCTTCATCGCTTCGACGAAATCAATTTTTGAAGTGAAAACTTCTTGAGGGACGTTGTGCACTTTTTGGATAAGGAAAAATTATTAAATTAGCAACCGTCATCGCTTCGACGAAATAAATTTTTTAAGTGAAAACTTTTTTAGGGACGTTGTGCACTTTTTGTATGGAGGAAAAGTATTGAATTAGGGCCGTAATCGCTTCGACGAAATAAATATTTGAAGTGAAACTTATTTAGGGACGTTGTGCACTTTTTCGATGTAAAAAAGTATTAAATTAGCGACTATCATCGCTTCGACGAAATAAATATTTGAAGTGAAAATTTCTTGAGGGGCGTTGTGCACTTTTTGGATGGGGAAAATTATTAAATTAGCGACCGTTACCGCTTCGACGAAGTAAATTTTGGGGAAAAAGTATTGAATTTGCGACCGTCATCACTTCGCTGAAATAAATTTTGTACATATATAAATTATGTGTATGTTTACATAAATAGCATAGGGCATACGCATTGCGTATATCGTATATGATATAGGTATAGCACTTCTTTTAGGATGGGGTAAAAGCATTGACCTCGTAATTTATATACTATAAGAAGTTTTCACTTCTGTCGGCACTCCCACGAGTGCCTTCAATTTTTTTTCTTTGCAATCTTATAGACAAAGGAAGTCTTAAAGACTCGCTGAAAGAATTTCGTCTTGGTAAAATTATCTGAAGGAACAGAAAGTGTGCATTATATTCTTCATTGTCATCAAAGTAATTTTTAAATGAAATTTCGAAAGGTTGGTTCAAAATACCTCTTGGCAAACGATTTATGTCACCAGTTTCTTGGTCGTACCCATCGTTGTATTCCTCAGATTCGACCAAATTTACCCCAGGAGGCTGAATATAAATATCTGCACCATCTTTATCAGTATCGTCCACTTCTATCAACTCCAACAACAACAACTGATACAATGATAATCTGAAAATGCGATCGTTGACTTCGGTACATATAGCCCTTTTAAACGGATTTTTTCATAAATGCTTTATCACAAAAAAGGTAATTATTTATAAAAAACAAGAATGCATAAATTGTCTCAATGACACTCTGAAGTAACAAAAATTACCAAAAAACACCAAATAATAGTATAGCCTGTTTATCAAAACTGCATATTTAGCCACCATTTGTCATGGAGTACAAAGCAGCATCAATGATCATCAATAGTTTTCAGAATAGCGATAAACGAGCACTTTAACGCCTCCAACGCTTGAGACGCACTGCCAAGAGCATTTGCAGATGTCCGCAGGGTCTCTTAGACCCACAGTTTTAATATAGTGAGGGTTAAAATGCAGATCCTTTTAAACGGGCTATATGCACTAATGGGTTAATCGTCAAAATTGCCGCATTTGGGGTTTTGAGAACCCATATATGACTGTCAAAAAAATGTAGTTTCAACAAGACGGTACCACATATGCCATAGAGCGCGTGAAACAATAATTCATTTACTTCATGAGACATTTTATGGCCGTATGCTCTCCTGTTTCGGTGATCAGAATTGGCCCCATAGGTCGTGTGATTTAACAGCATTGGATTTCTTTTTATGAGGTTATTTGAAGTCAGAGGCACATGCCAACAAGCCTACAACCACCCGTACATTGAAGGAAAAAATTAAAAACTGCATCAACGAAATTCAGCCACATTTATGCAAAATGGTGATAAAACATTTCGACAAAGGGAGCGTATGTGCCAGCTAAGTCGTGGATGTAATTTGCCCTGATGTGCTATTCCATACATAACCATATCCTACGTACTTTATGAGTAAAAAAAAATACAATGTAATAAAGTATAAAACAGTTTTTTTCTTTCCAATTGAAATAATCTTTAAGGCGGGTTCTCATTAGTCAACCTCATTGATCAACAGCGCTGATTCTATGCAACTGAACATAGAATTCAAATTCACACTATTTCAAGGATATTGAATTCGGTCTACAAAGTGCTAACTTTAAAAATGGCTGTAAAGAAGAAAATTATGCATGCTGGCGTTCGCATTGTGTGTAAATATTTAAAAAACGTAATTAAAATAGGAAAACAAGAACATCTCTGAATGTTTTTTGCAACGGAAACACCTCTTAAACGTTTTGGTTAGGCCAATTCGCTTGGTCGAACCAAAACAATTTGGGTTTATGGTTGATACAGATCATCCGTTCCTGTACCACTTTTATTTGCTTTTAATATTTTATTCTGTTCAACTTTGTAGGTTGTCCGGATACTTTTAATTTTATTTTTAATATCGTTTAGAGTAAGGGTTTCTATTTCCATTCCAAAACGATTAGCTTCATAGCGTTTTTCCCGCTTTATTATATTTTTATATTGTTTACTTCTAATATTCCATAGCACTCCTCTCTCTGATATAATTCTAGAAACTTGCAGATATGTTTGTCTCTCCATTTAAAATTTGACATTTTTCACGAAATTATAATATATGTATGGTTAAAGAACTTAACCTCATCTATATGCTTACTATATACAGTACAACCTGCCACATCCGGACCTGTCATATCCGGACCCCCCCATATCCGGACGATTCTGCCGTCCATATCTACCGAAATCTACCAAGAAAAGCAGTACTGCTGTTGGACAACGCACCCTCTCATCCCGACCAAAAAGAACTAAAAGATGGCGAAAGTGTGTTTTTGCCCCCAAATGTGACATCCCTCTGTCAGCCTATGGATCAAGGTATTATAGCATTTATAAAACGTGCCTATCGACGAAAGTTATTGACGGCGTTGGTTACTGGAATGTATGAGGAAGAAAACGTTTCAGAGACTATAAAAGAAGTGGTTTTGATATCCGGATTTTTTTATACCCGGACCGGTCTGTCGCCACATTGATCCGGATATGGCGGGGGAGGTTTACTGTATTTAACTCCACAAAATACAAGTCAACGCAACTGAACGCTAGTTCTCATTGTCAAGCACTGTTCTATTTGATAGAATCATTTCCATTGATCTATCAAAAGTAGGAAGGCTTTTCACTTTAATTGAAATACCATATGATAGAACAATATCGCTGAATCGACGTTCATATAAATCTATTTTTGTTCTATAGCATAGAATCAATGATATTGATCAATGAGATTGACTAATGAGAACCCGCCTTTACTACGCTACACCGACTCAAATTTTGCCCATTCGTCATTCGAGCGCCACCCAATCGTTCGAGTATCGAAGAGATAGAATTACCGCCCACACACTGTTGCTATCCAATGCATGTTTGGACCTTTCCCACGAGATCAGCACATAAATAGCTGCAATTTATTTTGTATTAGGTATTTTTTAGAACAATTGAAAGACTGATAATGTCATCCAAACCAAGTAAAACTGATCCTCCTGTATCAACAAGAAAAGAAAAACGTTATCTTTGGAATTTAAACTTAATGTAATTAAAGATTTTGAAACTTAAAATAAAATTTTGTGATTTATCAAAGAAGTTTGATCCGTCATCTATCGGAAACGACGGTTAGAACAATAGTATAAAGGGCAAGGAAACAATTCACGAAGATGTGAAAAGTGCACAATCTTTAAATTTCACCATGTAGACGAGGGCATTTAGCACAAAATAAATCGATTTTTAAATACAGCACCTAGAGACTTACAAGTTTTTGCATTATGTTCAGGATGATATCAGGAAAAAAGTCTACTATAGCAAAATAGGTGGAAATGCATAATTGCATTTTAAAGTGCATAAAATGCATCCAAAAGTGCATAAACATGTCAAAGTAAGTGTGTCAAGGACCAGATTTTGTTACTCGGGAGTTTTTGGGATCGCTGAAGACGAATCCGCCATCAATACCGACCACCGGAGCACCTGGTGCCCAGGTCCACTGCTAGGGCACGCAGGGGCGGCCCGTCGGGGTAGGCAAGGTAGGCGCCGCCTAACCTCTTCAAATGTATAATAATATAAATTATTAATATAAATTACTTATTTCAAAATTGTTAAATTTTGACACAATACCTACAATAAAAAAACTACCTTTTAATTTCTCCCCGAAATTGTAATTATTGTACACCCCTCGTAGTAGTAGTATTAAGATTCTATATTCATTGGTAAGGCACTTTTAAACGGCGCCTAGAATAGAACAACGGTGCAACAGAATTGATGTGCCATCTCGCTCTTTACGCCAGCTAAAGCCCTTAAGTTCTGGCGGTACTGGGCCTTATTTTCCACGAATTTTTTAGGAAGTTAGGCACCAGATTTTGTAGCCTACAGGCTTTCAGCATAACAAAATCGTTCACATCTCAGTTGATGTTCTTGTGTGTTGTGAAACTATTTTAAATTGTTTTTTGATTTGGGCTGTTAGTAGGTTAACTATTCAATAAAAATAGGTAGGACAATTTAAATTTGTTTATGAGAAGTGAATAATAAACAGGCAAATTTAAGATTGGTCTATTGAAGGGTATGTTAATTTAGTAATAATTCATTACCAAAATGGTGGAATAAAATTTATCAGTCGATTATATTTTATTTTTATTGTGTTTCAATACAATTTTGATAATTTAAATTTAAAATGACGAATTTTTTTTGTTACATTTGATTATATAGATAGGTATTTAAAATTTAATGCGAGGTTAACTTGTCAATTTATTCGAAGAGTAAATCTTTATTTGAGACAAATAAAATAGGTTATATTTGTCGTTGGTGAAATCGCTCATAGTAAAATAAAATGAATATTTTAAACGATATAATCAGTGGCGTAACAAACTCCGTCGGGGCCCCCCGCAGAATTGGAAATGGGGCCCCCTTTAAAAAATTACCCCATGCGACATGTGTAACAGATACCTATATGTGTTACAGCCCAGTAAATCAACGTAAAATATGGCGCTACCTACCGTGTAATTTTCAATGTCACCACCGAAGTGGTCAACTCAAGACTTTTCGAGTTATTTATGAGTAAAAGTGTTTATTGTTCAACAAAAAAAACCACGTTTTTAGGCGATTTTTCGCAAATAGTTCAAAGAGTAAGTCTTCGAGCGAAAAGAATATTGTTAGCAAAAATGTATCTAGCTTATAAAAAAAGTGAAACAAAAATGAAGTCTATCGACTCAGTAAAAGAAAACTTGTAGCTCATGAAAAGTTTTTCTTATTCGTCAAATTCCAAATCGAATATTTCAACAAGAAATATCCAAAAAATGAAATACTGTTCGGGGAAACTCACTAGAACTTTTTGAAAGTGTTTAAAAAAAGCTTTATTTTTTTACAAAAGTTTCTAGCATCAAAACTAAGCCAGTTACGCTCAAAATAAAGTTAATTCCATTTTTTGTAAATAATTGTGAAAACAATTGTGAAAATCTCCCCCTATTTAGCACCCCAAATGAAACTAATCATTATCGCCTTACAAATTACCTAATTTTTTATACGACTTGTAAGTTTCACCGGTTCAAAGTGCTTCGTTTTAAAAGGGTTCTACATAGTTTAAGGGCTTGAACGAGTCACTAGTCACGAGTATATGCAAATTTTAAACAGCCATGTCTTAACCAATTTTTGTCTTACAAAAAAACAAAATAAAGCCAAAATATTTATAAAAGCAAGACCTACCTACATTTCTTTTCTCTTTGAGATTTTTCATATCACTAATACTTTTTAAGTTATTTTGAAAAAAAAAGGCGTATAAAAAACTTTTAAATTTTTTCAAAAATAAGAACTTCGAACCGGTCAAACTTACAGGTCATATAAAGAATAAATATTTAAAGTAAGTGGTAAAGCGTTAATGATAAATTTTATTTGGGGTGCGAAATAGGGCCAGATTTTCAAGATTTTTTTACCAAAATAAGGGCCAACTTTATTTTGAGCGTAACTGGTATAGTTTTGGTGCTAGAAACTTTTATAAAAAATAAAAATAAAGCTTTTTTTTGAAACATTTAAAAAAAGTTAAGAGTTTTTCCCGAAAATTGCTTCATTTTTTGGTTATATCAGGTTGAAATATTCGATTTGGAATTGGACAAATAAGAATAATTTTTCATGAGCTTCAACTGTGCTTTTACTGTGTCGATAGACTTCATGAATAAGTACACCATTTCTGAATCTTATAAGCTACATTTTGCTACAAATATTTTTTCGATATCTAATATTTAATTCGATAAATACTTATTTTTGAGTTATTTGCGAAAAACCCGTCTGAAAACGTTGTTTTTTTTAATAAACATTTTCACTCGCAAATGACTTGAAAAGTATTAGCATAGATAAAGAAACTCTGTAGAAGAACAAAAGTTGCTTATAATTAGTCAATTTATACATTCCCGGACTTATTTTAAACGTATGTTTTTCACCCCGAAGTAAAAGCAACCAACGGCATAAATCCAACTTTGAATTAGAGTGTAACTAAAACCTAAATCCAAATTGTCAGTAGTAATTGCACAAGAGCTCTAAAATTATTGAATTTTTCCCGTGTGTCACTTTGACAGTTTTAATTTCACGAGCCGAAGGCGAGTGAAATTATTTTAAAGTGTCACGAGGGCAAAAATTCTATATTAATTTTAGAGATCGAGTGCAATTTGTTGCGATTATTTCATGAATAAAACTGTTCAAAACCAAAATTTATTGTAATTTATTTATGTAAGTAAAAGTTAGTACAATTAGACACACAGTTGTTATAAATATTTCACGGTTGAAAGTCATCACTTTTATAATTTTTAAAACATTAATTGTCATTAATGTCACTTAATCTATTTTTTTGTAGCAACGAAGGGCATCTGACGTAATATACTTGACGACGGGAAATTATCAAAAATTATCGATTTAATTTAGATTTCTGTAGCTTTCTATTGGTCAGAATCTCCTATGAATGAAATAATCAAGCAAATACGTCCGTCGTGACGCTGATAATTTTACTCAAAAACTGTCATTTACTGAGCTATTGGTGTATTCATATGCATTGTTTATGACGACTTACATTTTTCATCTTTATTGGTATAGAATAAAATAGTACAAAAATTACTAAATGATTACATTAGTAATATTCTATGAGATGAACAACTTTCTTCGTGCACTCTCTACTATCAGCGAATATATTATCTACAGATATTATCTATTATCTACAGATATTATCTACAATTTTATTAATTCGGATGGACAACTTTTCCAATACTGCACTGCTTAAAAAGCGTATGTATGCAAATAATATAAAAACACATTTTTACATAGTAGACAACAAGATGGGGCCCTCGACATATTGGGACTTTATGCTGCGGGGGCCTCTGTTACGCCTCTGGATAATTGTATCGAAATACTAAACGTAGGTAAATATTAATAAAGAGAAAACCCATTTCGGCAAATTGCAATTCTCAAATCTTTCAATAGTCACGTACGAAGCATTATAGTTTATATTGTCATTACCATGAAATTTCGGTAGGCCGGAAGGGATTAAGTTTCTAGATATTATGAGATGATTCACTTGGCAAATACGTCTATTTAGAAATTTACGTTTTTAATTTTAAACACACAACGTAAAATTATATAACAATAACAGATTTTTACATAATATCAGATGACAAGATGGGGCCCCTAAGCGATTGGGGGGCTTCCCGCTGCGGGGGCCTCTGTTACGCCCCTGGATATAATCTGCAGTTTGATCGAGACGCCTTTTTCAAGGCGCCAAAATCAAGAAAGATTAGAAATTATTTCAATGTTTAAAGAGATCGTTTAAAACAATATAGTATGAAAACCTTAAATGGTTAAGCTGAAGTTATTTTAAAAATTCACTTTTTTGTTGGCCTTGTCTGTTGCTCTCAAATTTAAAGCAAAATAATGTTTGGAAAAGTCAGGGATACTCGGATTTGAAAAATTTATCAGCTAGTGTCAAAAACATGAATCTTCGAAAGAACATTTAAACAATCGCTTAGGTTTAAAACGGTTAGAAAAAAATAATCAAACTATTGACAGTGCTTTAGCTGGACATATTTCTTTATCTAATAAGTTATATAATGATGAAGTTAGAAAAAATAGAATTTGTGGATACATGTCGCCTACCCGCATACTGAGGTCACGAGCCGCCACTGAGGGCACGTCATCTGGAGTTTCGAGGGTTTTCGGCACTAACTTGATGCAAACAGATTACTCGGGGGGTTTTTGGAGTTGCTTAACAAGAATAAGCTATCAGATCCGATCCCCGGTACGTTTGGTGCCCAAAAATTCTCAAAACTCCCAGAAGATAACATGTCTTAGCAGTGATCTTGGGCACCAGGTGGTCCGGGGGTCAGTTCTGATGACGTATTCCTATTTAGCGACCTTAAAAACCGCCTAGTAATCTATTTGCATGCATTCAGTACCGAAAACCTTCGAAACTCCAGAAGATGACGTTCCTTAGCAGTGACCGTGGGCACCATATGCTCTGTGAGTCGGTTCTGATGGCGTATTCGTATTCAGCAACCCCGAAAATCCCCCATGTAGTCTGTTTGCATCAATTTAGCGCCGAAATCACTCAAAACTCCAGAAGATGACGTGATTCTAGACACCAGGTGCTCCGGGTGTCGTTCTGATGGCATATTCATTTTCATCAACCCCAAAAAACCCCCAATAAATCTGTTTGCATCAATTTAATGCCGAAGCATCAATTTAATGCCGAAAACCCTCAAAACTCAAGAAGATGACGTGTTTTAGCAGTTACACTGAGCACCATGTGCTCCGAGGGTCAATTCTGATGGCGTAATAACCCCCCTAACCTCCAGATGACGTGCCTTACCAGTGACCCTGCTGGGTACCAGGTGCTCCCGGGTCGGTTCTGACAGCATAGTCGTGTTCAGCGACCCAAAAAACCACCGAGTAACAACATCTGGCCCTTAATATGCTTATTTTGACATGCTTATGCACTTTTGGATGCATTTTATGCACTTTAAAATGCAATAATTTTTATTAGCCTCTAGGTGCTATATTTAAGAATTCTTGTCTTGACAACAACTTCTTGTCTTGTCTTGAGAAAAAATCAAGAAATTTTAAAAAATCTTGCCTTGACGTTTTCTTGACATTTTATATCTTGTCTTGACTCAAGAAATTTCAAGATCTTGAAATTTCTTGATTACCCGGTCCGGTGATTCCCCGGCGACCTTTTTATTGCGTTGCGTGCTAACACGGCCACCGGGGGGAGTCGCGATCGAAAATCTAAATAAATACAAAATATTAGATAAAGACTGGGTTCTGATCAGTAAATTTTGTCAGTAGAAGCTTTAAAACACTTTCTTCAATACACGAAGGCTCGAAGGGGAAAATATTGCATACTCCCATTGGTGGTAATTGGAGTAAACTTACTTTTAGACAAACTGGAAATATTGGGCTCATTAACTTAATAATTAAATTGATAGAGACACTACCGACGAGTAATTAATTTACTTCATTCAAGATTCGAGAGATAAAATACTGAAACACTATAACAAAACTAATTGGATATACTGTATAGTTCTTATTTTGGATCCTCAGCATAAAGTAGAGGCATTTTCCTCTTCATCTTAAAGAAAGCTTCTACAATCAGAGCTAGTACAAAAATTTGAAGAAATATTTAAAGCTTACTATTTTAATACCTAAATCCCAAAATGATCTACAGAATCCAATACCAGAGCCAGCACTTAGTCTGAAAAAAGATGTAAACGAATTTGATTTAGATATTACTTATATACCTATTTAAGAACGTTGACAATGATATCTTACAGTCTTGGAAGTATGAAATTGAAAAATACATAAATGAGCCTAATAGATCAGAATATTATACTGGTCTGAGAATATACTTAATTGGTGGAGAGGACACGAAAATATCTACCCGTCATTATCGAAATGGCCAAGGATTTCTTGTAACGCCAGCAACATCTGTACCTGCGGAAATGCTATTTCAAGAGCAGCTTTAACAATAACAAAGCCAAGAAATCTGCTAGCTGCTAGGCGTTGACTCCATGAGAATTGTTATCTGCCTTAATCATGGCTTATCAATTCCGATTTAAAAATGTGCTCTAAATTTGTTATTTAAAATAAAATCTAGTTTGCAATTTTATTTTCAACAGGATTAGGTAAGTATCCTTAATTATTATTTTTAATTTAGTTTTGTAAATCGTTTTAGCAAAAAAAGTGTTCAATAAATTAAAATATGTTATGTTATGTTAAAATAATGTTATCTTTTTCACAAATAAATACGTTTTAGAGTTTTCATTATTAGTCAAGAAATCTTGGTATTGATATAAAATTTCTTGTCTTGTCTTGAAATCTAAAATTACTTCTTGTCTTAATCTTGTCTTAAAATCAAGACAAGATCTTGAAATTTTCAAGAAGTTGGCGACCCCTAGTTTTTAGGACTAAATGCCCCGGTCTAATGGTTCGTAAACGTCACTGTATTATTCTAAACTAATTAATGGATCGGTCTCAAATTTTGAGGGTTTGTTAAGTACCCCAATACACAACTTTTGGTGAAACATCAAAGTTTTATGTTAGTTTCAATAAAAGTTATTAACAAATAACGATTTTCACTTATTTTGCAATTTGCGAATCAACAAATTGACTTTTTAGCTTTCAAAAATCGGCATTTTAAAGCTTTTTCAATGTTCTAAAACTCAAATTTTGTAATTTTATGTCAACTATTTAGCTTTTAAAAGTAGTGCAAAAGATCAAAAAAATCGCGTTTATAATTAAAAAAGCTCCGAACTCTAGGCAGGAAACAGGTAGGTTTACTTCCTACAGGTTTCCTACAGGTTTCATACAGGTTTTCTTCCTATAATAACCAAAAAAAAAATTGTCAGATACCTGGATAATTCAATGTCCTGAGAAAATCCTTATTCATCTACTAGACTAATTATCGCTCGGTCACACCTATCGCTTATCCAGTTTTGTATACATAGTTTACTATTAGTTACCAAAGTGTAGATAAACGTAGTAATGAAATGTGGTATGAATAAGAGAATTAAATATATTGTAGAAAAATGTACAAGAAACGGGCTGTTTCAGACAAAAACAAAATATTGATGATAAAAATATTAGTAAACATACAAGTATGATCCGAATAATTTACACTGTTTTAAATTGGATGATTTATCTGATTAGGACGGCCATTTTGTATGAAAAAATAGATTTGTGTTATTAATAAAAAACGTATAGTTCATAAAGAGAAGAAAATAATAAAAGTTCAAGGTTACGGCTACCTTGTACAGAGTAGGGCCTATTGTAGTGTCTCTCCAATTTACTATAATTATAATTTTTACCTTTAGCACTGGTGTTCCGCGAAAGAAATTAGTTTACAAATTAGTATTGTTAACTTTAATTTTTGTTGAACGTTTGTTAACGTTAAGCAGAAATTTCATTTAGTGCCATTTGTTATTTGAAACGGTGATTTTAATTATTACTTTAGCGTAGCTCGCTTGTTGACTACTTCTCTGTAAACATAAACAATTATCCATAAGCATCTGTATGCGGAGGTTCCTATTTTTATAAAAATTTACAAAACAATTAAATTATGCTTTATACTTTATACAACAGCAAACGAAGTATTTAAAAATCTGTAATTTACTGGCTATTTTTCAACTGGAATATCTTTTTATCTCAATAGAAAATGCCTACCATCTCGTGGTTATCGAAATTTTTACTGCGTCATGTTTTTTTATTAACAGTTTAGCAAAAAATTGACTTTTTTCATTATTTTCAGTATATTGTGTAAATACTACGCTTTGTAGATAAAAACGTTCACTAGACGATTTTCTTGAAAAACTCTTTAAAATCACATTTTCTAAATTGCTTTCTAAAGTTCTTGCAAATTAAACCCGAAAGTAAGCATTTTTTACTCTTTAAGAGAGTGCCTATGATAATATCCATCGAGAATTTCTGATCCACGCCCTGAAAGAGTTTAATATTCCAACTCAACTCATTGATATAGTAAAAGAAACACTTAAAGTACAAAGCAAAATTCGAATTCAAAACGCACTAACAGATATAATCCATATTAGAACGGGCCTACGACAGGGAGATGCCCTATCCTGTATTCTATTCAACATCACATTAGAGAAAATATTTAGAGATTCAAAAGTCAACACCAGGGGAATAATAATAACAAAAAGTGTACAAATATTGGCATTTGCAGATGATGTTGATGTCATAACTAGTAGCGAAAGAGAGATGATAGTGACTCTTAGGCCACGTTCACATGACAAGCGCTTAACGCGCGATTACAACTAGATACATACATTTTATTTGAGGTCGTTCACATGCCAACGCGCGTTTTAAGTTATTAAAACGCGCGTTAGCATGTGAACGGTCCCAAATAAAATGTATGTAGTTGTAATCAGGCATTATCAAAACGCGCGTTAAGCGCTTCTCATGAGAACGGGGTCTTATACTCATAGGCGCGCTAAATGTTGCCAAGTCAGTCAAGTTCGATTTTTTGTTAAAGATAATCGATTTTTAGTAGTTCCAATGTGACACAAAATCTAGGCATGGGGATAAAAAAGTTTATTTGAAGAAAGTGTATTTTTGTTCTTAATGGCGGCACAGGCTCGTTTTTGCAATATTTTATTTAATTATAGAGTAATTTCCACATACTAACATATTTCTCAAATTGGGCTCTGTACCGCCATTCTTTACTACACACATCAAAATAATCTAAGGGACACCTATATTAACAGCTTTAAATCAATGTTAGCTGCAAATATAAAAATTAATTTATGATTATAATATTTTATGTTGTTTTTTTCGATTATTGTTTCAACTTGTACGGTAATGCTGACAAAATGGCTATAAAAAATTTAACAAAACTTCAATATGCGTTTTTGTCTATAAGATAAGAAGGAATATTTTTTATCGGTACTTGATTTTCGATGTCTATGTGGATTTTTATTTAGTTTTGCAATTGCCAATAATGGAGAAACATAATTTAAATCGCGAAATGTAGTGGCGTGCTATCGGGATGCTTAGACCTGGCAGAAGTCAAAGAGACGTTGCTGAGGTCCTCCACACGAACAGTAATGCCATTAATTGTTTGTGATTAAGGTTTCATTGAAACTGGTGAAGTTGCTGAACGTACAAGGATAACCAACCAGATTAAATACTGTTTTCTTAGGTTGTAGGCTTTGCGAGATCTCACTATAACTGCATCACAATTACAAATAAGGCCGCAAGAGGCCTCAAGAGACAAATAAGACCCATCAGGTGTTTGTAGACGTGTGAGAGCACCTGTGTTATCCAGAGGAAATCGCGCTCATCGACTTCAGTGGGCACAAGAACACGCAGATTGGGTTAGACGTGAGTGGGCCTCTACTTTTTTGACAGATGAGTCCTGATTTGGATTTGCACCAGGTACGAGACGGACAAGAATTTGGAGACGATCTGGCAATGCTGAACGATTGATCATCGTGCAGGAGGTTCATAGACAGCAAGGCGGCAGTATAATGGTATGAGGTGGCATCACTCTTGGTGGAAGAACCAATCTCGTTTGTCTGGAACGGTTTCTAAATGCAACAGACTACCGCGATATTATTCTCGAACCTATTGTTATATCCTTTGCATAACAAGCTGTTTCCCAATTTCAATTAATGCACGACAATGCAAGTCCCCATACTGCCAAAGTCTTGCAAACATTCCTTGAAGATAATGAAATTGAGATTTTATTATGGCCTGCACAATCGCCAGATTTGAACCCAATTGAGCATGTATGGGACATATTGGGCAGATGCATTTTACAATATTGCGTTCAATACAAGACAGCAACTGTTTGGGGGTCTTTCAATGGAGTGGAGCAGAATACCGCAGCAAGCCACTGACCATCTGATCATGAGTTAGCCAAAAGGCTCTGATCGACAGGCGAGTAAAACCGCGGTTTTGTGGCTCGTCGGTAAAGCTCGCCAGTGTATCATTGCCATAAAGCGGTTTTGTATATCGACGAGCCTGGCTTGTGGCTCGTCAGTTTGTTTTATTTTTTACTCGGCTCGCCGTTCAAAACCGCGCGTCGATCACAGCTGGCGAGCCGAGCCGGCAGTTTTTGGCGACCACTGCAGTGGAAGGACAGTTTTTAATAATGGATATGCGAACTCTCAGTCGCGATTTTGTATTGGAATTTATGGATGGCTTACTAGACTGTCCTTTTTTATGGAAATCTACATCGCCAGAAGACAAAAACAAAGAAATTCGATTTACCGCATAAGTATGTATTAATGTATACCACAACTCTTGGAAATCATAAAAAAATGAACTGAACGCAACTATAGCCGATGTCAAGAAAAAAAAATAGTCATTGCGAGCTTCCCACAGAAAATAACGTAATAAGGTTACGGCAAGCATGAGAACAGGCTCCGGAGTTGAAGATTTGTATCTACCAAAATTATGGCATTATAAGGAGCTTAAATTTCTCAACGATCAGGCTCGCTAGTCGATCAACACCAACGAGCCGCGAATAAGCCGCGAGCCGCCAGTTCTTAACCTTTAACTACACGCGCTGGCGTACTTTGTACGCCAGATATAAGAATTCTACTGGAAATATATTTAAAAATTTAATTTTTGACCTTGCTTATTTTTCTAACCTATCACTGGAATGTGCTTTACAATTTGGTTTTAGTTTCGTTATAATCGGCGTTCTGGAAAGATCGTAATTTACATTTTATTATTTGTTGTTTCCGGTGGTGGACAATATACCCCAGGATTATATTACTATAAGTCGTAATATAAGTACATATTTTAATTGTTTTTTAGTCATTATGGCAAAAAATATATTTTTCCTTATAAACAATACTTTTTCTCCTGTAAAAAATCACATTAAAAAAATGTTTTATTAGTAATTTTATTTATCATGGAATCCAGTTATTCCATGATTCCAGTTATAAATCCCAATTGGCTTACTGAAAAGGAACTCGCAAGTATTCATTGATGCCGAATAAGGTTTATAACAAACAACTAAGTGTATTTAAAAAAAAAATTAAACAAATCCGCTGTTTTTAAGTGTATTTTCTTGTGGCGTACAAAGTACGCCACGCGTGTAGTTATGTTATAACTTGATGCGCGGGTAGTTAAAGGTTAAAACCGCGGTATTATGGCTCGTACATCGATCACCCACTGATATAGGGCAGTTATCAATAACCGTGGAGGTCGTACACTATACTAACTTAACCCAAAGACTACTTTGTTGGAAGTTGAGGGGCAACAAATTAGTTTTTAATTTTCTTATGTTACCATTTTTTGACTTATGGAGTTCTCTCTTAATTTTTTTAAGAGCTATTACGATAATTCTAAGAAAAAAATGTTTATTTTATATTTGGGACCCTTGTTTATAACTTCTTTTTTAAATAATATATGAAATACATTATTTGAAATCCTTCTGTAATCTCGCATTTTGTTTTTGTCCCCTAGATTATTTTTATGTGTGTATATTACGAATATATTTATGTGCCAAATATCTTGACAAAATATTCAAAATTAAAGCCGCAATCTTGGAACGCGTTTTCCGCGCGCTTAATCAGTTTAAATTCTATAAAATACGGCTTTCTGGAAATTCATAAGTGCAGATTAGATCAAATTTCGTAATTATTCCATTAATATTGTATTTGTGTTGTTTATTTTATAAATATTCTACCAATTCAGCATTATATCTATTTTAAAAATAATATCGAAACTACAAAAATAACATGCTGACTAGTATTTTCGGTTGTTTTTTATTTATATATAACATACCAAAGTCAATGGCTTTACCAATATATTATTATCTGATATCAATACAACACGATGTATTTTAAATTTACATATTGTTGAATTATCTATTTTAAAATAGAGCATGACCTTGCAGGTCATTGATGATACGGTATCAGCGTGCATGTTCTAGGAATAATTAATAGGAAATTAGCTTGCAATGTTTTTATTTGGGCGATTCTGATTAATTTTAACTGACTTGGTGTGTATTGGAATCGTTTCCAGGACCGTACTTAATAATATTGTTCAACCAGAAATGAAGCTTCTTCTTCTTCTTTTTGTATAGACATGACCTGGCGCTGATACAGAGTGGGTCAATGGGGCTTTCTTCTTCTAAAGACCTGGAGATGTTGGCGACCACATTGACCCATCTTATTATATTCACAGCAGCTCGAAATAGTTCAGTTGACGTTAGACCAGTCCACTTCCTCAGATTGACCAGCCAGGGTATACTTCTACGTCCAGCATAGGCGTAACCAGGGGGCGGTTTTGAGATACCACTTTCAACGTCCAGATATACACGAACATTTTTGAGAGATACTCCAGCAGACCAAGTCACCTAGGGCTCGATAACGGAAAGAGCCCCACCGGAACGAAATCCTTTTGATACCGTAAGTATCTGGGATGAGTGAATTTTTCCCCTTAACGCCTGTTCCGCTCTTAGCTACTCATTTGGAGTTATAAAGTGGTAAAAACACGAATGTAGAAAGTCTTCAGTAGAAAACAAGAACACTTCTCACAAAGGCACAACAAAATCATCCACTCAGTGCAGTAGAGAAAACGACATTACCGCGGTATCTAGGAGGAAGAGGACTTATGGACATAGGCGAGCAACTGGACAAGCATGTTGCTAAGTTAAGAACCTATTGAGATAGGGACGTATTGATAACCTTGTTATATACGTCCCTGGCAAAATGCTTGAAAACGACAAATATAAGCTATACTGGGACAGCGCTGTGCTCAAAGCCTTAGAGGTAGCGTGAACCGTATGACGGTATGGCTAATAATAATATTTTCTGGAAGTCTAGCCCCCACTATTATGAATTTGTAGCAGTGGCGGCTCGTGGCTTTAGAAACAGGGTCGGCAAGGTTTTGTCTCCTCAGATAGGTATGCCATCTAATTAAAAGGCTTCAATTTCATAGGAGATTTTTGGTTTTTGTTTTTTTTTATTTTTTTTTATTTTTGTTTTTTCCTATAAATTTAGCACCTAAACTTGTTTATAAATTAAGTCTATTTAGTCCATGTTGTTTCGAAGTAGCAAAATGGGTTATAACGTCATTGTAAAATTTATTATTGCTTTGGAGAGATTTTAAAAGTTTTTTTCTATTGACATTTGAAATTTGAGACAAGTTTGACATTCTCTCTTGTTTCATGGTGTTTCGACAATACGTTTTGACTCTTTTGAGACAAGAGAAAAATCCCGTTCATTTGAGGCAGAATTTGCCCACATTTGAGCACAATAATTTATTAATTTCGGGAACAGTTTGTTATACCTAATGAATTGCAGTATATAAAATTATATATATTTTGTAACTTATCCCACCTTCCGAAAATATTTGGATCAGCATATAAACCTGTTAATCCTTTTTGTTATTTTATTTGATTAAAGAATGATGAATAATTTTTAATGAACTTGTCTAATAGATATTTTGAAAAAATTTTGGCGTAACTTTTAAATTTTGAATCGTCAAAGAGGTCAGTGACTTATAACAGTGAGTAAATAATAGTTTTGCCTGGTGCAATAGTTTTAACTTTTGCCTGGAGACCATACAATTCACCGGACATCAAGGCAGCGCTGTCATAAATTTGCCTTACTAATTTATTTTTGATATCAAACAATTTTAATATCAATCATTAAACGACGTAAAACTACTTACTTACCTATTTCATAATTTTATCCCGGGCGCGCTTAGGTACGTGCCTTGCTACCGTTTGTTTGCAGATCACCGCTCGGCAGATTGGTTTCTGCCGTACTTGCCATTCAAATAAATACGGGAAATGTATAATTGGTTGCCTATCGGCTAATATTCCATAGCTTCTTATTACAAGCAAATCTTCAATCTGGGGACGGCTTGCCGAAAACACACGATCGCAATCGGGTGCATGATGGCTATAGGATCATTTTTGAAAAGTCTATTACGCACAGCGCACAGGGATCACTTAACGTATTATGGGATCGATCGAATTATTTTAAAAACAATGAATAAAATTTGGTCTGTATTATCTCACAGATATTTTTTTTATTTCACAGAAACGAATATCATCAACTCTGATTAAATTAAATATTTAAAAAAATCTATAGTGTCCATAAATCTGTGGGTCGGCACTGCCGCCCCCGACCAGCCGCCACTGATTTGTAGAGCCCCGCCTGGACATGACTCTGTCTGTTTTTTCAATGTGCCTCTAGTAAGTTGTTGTTCCATCGTTTTCGTGGTCTTCCCAGGGATCGTCTTTCTATTGGGGAACCGTTTCTCGCCGTCCTTACTACTCTGTTGTCATTCGGCTTATGTGGCCATTCCATTCTATTCTTCTGTTTCTTACCCAGTTATTGATGTTGTCCATCTTGCATCTCCGTCGTATATCTGTACCTCTAGCTCTGTCCCATAGAGTCTTACCAATGATTTTTCGGAGGGTTTTCATCTCCGCTGTTTCGAGAAATCTTTTTGTCCTCTCTGTGTCGGGTCGTGTTTCTGTCGCGTATGTCATTATTGGTCTGATGACTGTTTTGTAAATTCTGCCTTTCATTTCTTTTTCAAAATTTTTATTTCTCCATATTGTGTCATTCAGGTAACCTGCGCCTCTGTTTGCTCTATTCACGTCATCTTCCACTTCTGTTTTAAACTTTCCATAGCTAGATAGTGTAATGCCTAGATATTTAAAATCAATCACTTATTCTATTATCTGACCCTCCAGCTCCAATTTACATCTTATTGGATTTGCTGTTATAACCATGCATTTTATCTTTTTTGGGGTAACATGTTAAATTTTCTGGCGGTTATGTTAAATTGGTGCAGCATACGTTGTAAATCATCTTCACTTTGAGAGATTAGTATTGCATCGTCTGCAAAGCAGATTATTTTAAGTGGTTTTTCTCCCATTTGGTATCCTTTTTAGGTCTTCCTTTTTTTATTATTTCATCCATGATCAGCTTGAACAATAAAGGGCCAAAGGAATCCCCCTGTCTTAAGGGCCGGACTGGCTCATAAAAAAAGCGCCAACCCAAATTATAAAAAAGGCGCCAGCCCAAATTCTAAAAAAGGCGCCAAGTAAATCAATATTACTAATTTTAATTTAAATCCATAAAATAATTTACTATTTTTATTGGGAATAGTAAATTATATTAAGATTCCACAAAAATATAGCTTCAGTTTCCAAGTATCCGTTTTACTCTGCTACACTCTTTGATACTCTTTGAAGACTCAAAAAACAGTTTTCGAAAAGTGTGAGTAATTTTCACTTGCTACTACAAAAGAATCTATTGGTTCAAAAACATTTAACAGAAATCACGATGATTTGTGTTCAATAGAAGTCACCTTTTGAATTTTTTCAAATTTTTTACTAAATTCCATATAGCATAAGAGTAAACCTCGATAAAAAATCCGCAACCACACACGGTGTCGGGCGATCCGTGCCTGACTGGTGAAACTCCTTTGTAATTCAAGCCTTAGCGTTGGCAAGGGCGCACTGCCTCGCCAGACAGTATAATTCGCCCCTACTCGTGGGAACTATATGGATAAGTATTTAATCATGCAGGAAAAAGGGAAACAACAAAACGAAGGGATAATGGAGCGAGTCACCAGTGATGGTGCAGCTGGAACAAGCTATGAATGAGATGATAAGGTGTTCATTGTAGTAAAAGGAACAAAGGGAAAGTACTCAGCGAAGAGGAAAAGAGGAAGGAGGAAACTATGATCTTCGGAAGAAGATCTGTTGGAAGATCTCCAGTCAGAGGTAGTGACCTGATCAAGACGGATCTTCCAGAGGAGACAACCTTGCAAAGGAGCTACTCACTTGGGGAGAAAACACCTAGAGACTTAGAGAGAAGGAGGAGAGCTCGGACATAACGGCCATGGTAAGAGCAATGGAGAAACTTACCAGCGTTACAAATAATTTAGCGAAAGTAATGTCCGACCATACAAGCATTAAGGTCGAGATCAAGAATGAATTAAGAAACGAAATAGAATAGTGTAGAAAACCGGTGAGGAAAAAAACGACTAGGGCGACTATACGAGTGTCCACACAGATAGATTTCGACGAGTTCTTCCCCGAAAATCTTAGTGAAGGAGAGATAAAATTGATCGCAACGGTCCTGAAAAAAAATAAAGGACATTATAAAGTCGAATTGGAAGAGGATTACTAAACCGTGAAGAGGGAATAAACTTGCAGGCGACTTAGTAGTTGTCATGGAACATGGACTTTTCGGTGAGGAAGAAAGGTTCCACGAACTCATAAGGGAAAAACATGAACTGGGAATATGTACAGGAGGTGCAAACACACCAGGAGAGGTGGAGTACCTCCAACTTAATACTATGACTACAATTACAAGGAAGAGTCAGAAGAAAGAGAACCGAGCAAACCGTCAGACTATTTTCATGGTCCCCCATAGAGACAAGGGTGCGAAATGGACGGGGACGAGAGACTACTGGCAATTATTTATAAATTGAGGGAAGACACGGAGACACTGGAGACCAGAGAGGCATACCTAAGAGTAGTGGGGGCTACAGAGGTAGCAACCTCAGGAAGCTCCTGGTACTCACCTTTATGGGTGTGGACCTCCACCTCGCGCTGGAAGAGTATAAACTCAGGGAAAGGAGAGTGGAGGCTTAGAAGGTGATCGTGAAGGGAGGCAGAAAATCCTACGCCGAGTTGCTCAAGCAAATCAAGGGTAGCGTAGACACGAGGAAGAAGGGGATTAGCATTAAAAGCACTAAAGAAGGCATAAGAGGGGACCTCATCCTCGAAGTGACAGGGAAAGAACAGACCGAGCGCCTGAAGGAGACTATCGTGGCCCGCACGGAGGGAAACGCAGTAGAGGTTCTCCGGGGCTATCAGGTGCAGGTGTACCTATTTGATATAGACGGAGGAGTCCCAAGGTAGAAATCCTGAGACAAGTTCGGAGGTATACCGGCGGCAGGGAGCCTGACGACGTCAAACTCGTCTGTATACGGGAAAATAGAGAACACAAACGTTAAGGTTTGGACTGACACGTATCGCAGCCAAGAAGGCACTGGAATGAGAACATATACCTATTGGCTGGAACTCACGCAAGATACAAGAGATACTACGTGTCCAGGGGTGCTTTAGATGCCTGCAGTTCAGGCATAGTAAAACGGACTGCAAGAGAGAAAACAGGGAGGACTTCTACTACGGATGTGGTAAGGAGGGGGAACCAGTCACGAGAGTGCAGTAGTGAGACGACTTTTTCCCTCACTTTTAAAGAATCCGGTCACAGTGCCGACAGCTTACAATGCCTGGAACTGATCCTGGAAAAGCGGGGCCTCAAGAGACACCCTGCCTCAAGCGATGAGAAAAGGGTGGGTAAAAACACCTAAGACCAGGAATCAGACAGCGCATGGGTAAGTAAGTTAGAAAGATCTTCTTCTTGAGTACCGTCTCCTATCGGAGGTTAGCTACCATCACAGCAATCTTAACTTTGTTGGCTGCAGCTCTGAACAACTGTATTGAACTGCACCCATACCACTCCCTTAAATTTCGCAACCAGGAAATCCTCCTACGTCCCACATTTCTCTTTCCCGAGATTTTTCCTTGGATTATGAGTCTTAACAGAGAGTACTTTTCTCCTCTCATTATGTGGCCTAGATCAGGGGTCACCAATTAGCGGACCGCGGTCCGCATCCTGACCGTGAGCTAGTTTTGTGCGGACCGCGATTAAATTCAGAATATAGTGTTTTGCAATTTTGAAAATGTTTGGCCATGAAATTGCTTTTAGCCGCTTTTTCAAGAATGAACTTTATTAAAAATCAGTACAGATCTGAGCTAACAGATGAATCTCAACTCCCTAATGAAAATTAGTTGAACTAAACTCATTCCAGACTTCAGAAAGGTGTAACATTTTTTTATATAGAAAACAATTTTTAAACAAGTTTTTTGGCGATTTTAAACAAAAAAGGTTTCTTTTCATTTTTCTCAAAAGTTGATAGTTTTCGAGTTATAAGCGATTTAAAATGTGAAAAATGCGAAAATATGCACACACATTTTCGAGGCTGGAAAACTCATGTGCAAATTATTAGTTTTCTGGTTGACTAGTGCTTAAATTGAAGCTTATACATTCAATTTCAAGATTCTAACGAGTAATCGGGGCTTATTTCAATATAGACCGTTGTTTCTCAATTGTTAATCGCCGGTCGTCGCACTTTATGATGCGTGTCTGTCGCATGTATACTAGTCCAGTCGGGTTAGACGAATAACAGGCCTAACCTTGCATTAGGAGCTGCCCCAAATTTTATTTTTCTAATCTTTAGGGAGGGTCAATATTAGTATAAATTTAAAATCTCGACTGAATTCCACTATTGCGTTAGCCGCCATCTTGATTTTAAACGAGAACTGTTTTGGCTCAATATCTCCGCCATTTTCAACTTTTTGACAAAAAGTGTAGAAACTGAAATTGTTGAAAATACGATTTTCTATAATTTTATTTATTATAATTCTTTTCGTGCGGTCGATATTTTCCGAGTTATGAGGGGAAAATTGTGACAATTTGAGCATAATTATTGAATTATCTCGTTTATTATTAGTTTTACAACAAATATGTACCTGTACAAAAATGAAGAGAATTAAATTCTACACAATTTTGATCTCCTTCATTTTTTTGCTAAAATTAATATTTAAGGTAGTACGTATGCGGTAATGGCGCGAGCGTAAGACCGGATTGATTTTATAGCAATTGTTTTTGTTCAATATCTACGCCATTTTCAACTAAAATTGTTCAAAATATAATTTCCTACAATTTCTTTTTAACAATTTTTTTCATGCGGTTGATATTTTCCGAGTTACATGGGAAAATAGTGAAAAGTGGTGGGGGAGCTTAATTATTGAATTGAATTTTGTATCCGAGCTGCCCCAAATTTTATAATTATATCCTTTAGGAGAGATCACGTGTAAATTTAAAATCTCGACTGAATTCCGCGGTTGTATTAGCCGCCATATTGATTTTAAATGAGAACTGTTGTTGCTTAATATCTCCGCCATTTTCAACTTTTCGACATAAATGGTGGGAAAGAAAATTGTTGGAAATGCAATTTCCTACAATTTCTTTGGCACAATTTTTTTATACGATCAATATTCTCCGAGTTAAGGGGGAAGCGGAGGGGGAAGCGGAGTTTATACGATCAATATTCTCCGAGTTAAAATAATGGAAGCGGAGGGGATGCATAATTATTGAATTGTCTCATTTATTATTAACTTTAAGACATAATTGTACATAAACAAAAATAAAGAGAATTATATTTTATACAATTTTTGAAACTTCCAATGAAACATCAACCAAACTAAGTATATAAAAGACATAAAAAGACATTATATACATCAAGTTCACTTAATTTTATTAACTAGCGGGTTTTATTGGTTGAATTTGTCTGTCGATATTTTAAGTTTTATGTCAGCTAATATATCGTGATGTTCCAACATTTTTTTTTTAATTTTTTACCCTGTTGGGGGAATTTTCCCATTTCCCCCCCTTCTAGACCCGCCACTGGTTCTCTCGAAAAATTGTAGTAAATCGTAATTGCAACAATTTCAGTTCTTACACTTTTTGTCGAAAAGTTGAAAATGGCGGAGATATTGAACAAAAACAATTGCTACAAAGTCAATCAGGTCTTACGCTCGCACCTTTACCACATACGTACTACCTTAAATATTGATTTTATAAAAAAATAAACGGCATCAAAATTGTACAAAATTTAATTCTCTTCATTTTTGTATAGGTAAATATTTGTTGTAAAACTAATAATAAACGAGATAATTCAATAATTCAATAATTATGCTACAACTGTCCTATTTTCCCCTCATAACTCGGAAAATATCGACCGCACGAAAAAAATTATAATAAATGAAATTATAGAAAATCGCATTTTTAACAATTTCAGTTTGTACACTTTTTGTCAAAAAATTGAAAATGGCGGAGATATTGAGCAAAAACAGTTATCGTTTAAAATCAAGATGGCGGCTAACGCAACAGTGAAATTCAGTCGAGATTTTAAATTTATACTAATATTGACCCTCCCTAAAGATTAGAAAAATAAAATTTGGGGCAGGTCCTAATGCAAGGTCAAATGCTATCCCGACTGGGCTATACATATTATACGTACTTATGCCAAAAATTCCCAACAAATACCTACTGGACATTTATTAAAATTTTATAATATATTATTAACATAGTTTTTTTAGATAATTTATTTATTTATTCAATTAATTATTGCCAATGTGCTAATTAAATACGCCAATCATATAGAGAGGACGCGTATAATTAAAAACAACGGTTTAAATTAAAATATGCCCGATTACTTATAAGAAACTTGAAATTGAATGTTTAAACTTCCATTTAGGCACTTGACAACCTCAAAAATAAATATTTACACATGAGTTTTAAAGCTTAATTTCGCATTTTTTAGATTTTAAATCGCTTAAAACTCGCATTCTATCAACTTTTGCGAAAAAAGATCTTTTTTGTTTAAGATGACCCAAAAATGATAAAAACATTTTCGTGGGCAAAAACGTGATGTTTTGAATTTGTTAAAAAAAAGTGTTTCAACAATTTCTGTTTAAAAATTTCGCCCGGTATCCTTCTGATTTGTTGTTATGATGGATATATTTTTTACCAAGTATCCACAAAGAAACCGAATCAGAACAACCGGATATAGGTAGCATTAGGTCCGGACCCGGGAAGTGTCACAGGTTTTCGAAACGGACCGCCAGGGAAACTAATTGGTGATCCCTGGCCTAGATATTCCAGTTTTTTCCAGTTTTTTTAGAAAGATAAGAACCATCTAATACGCAGTTCCTTTAAATAAATGTGGGAAGGATGAGGGCCGCTCACGACGTTGCAGAGGCACTCGCACGAAGGGAAGGTATGACATTTGGTATTTC
The DNA here is from genome assembly GCF_917563875.1 of Diabrotica virgifera virgifera. NCBI lineage: Eukaryota > Metazoa > Arthropoda > Insecta > Coleoptera > Chrysomelidae > Diabrotica > Diabrotica virgifera. The sequence continues at coordinate 79,966,864 of NC_065452.1, read as the reverse complement.
GACAGAGAATCGTTAAAGATAGGAGATCTGACGTGACCGTATACGTGGTGAACCGAGGTATTGGAATCACCAGACACTCTGTTAAGAATGTTAATAGGTATGTTAAGGCATAAATTGTAGACCGGCTGGCGTTCAATTGGTATGTTTTACCAAACGTCTCGCTTCGAGAGGGGAATACCTATCAGAATGGATCCACGCCATGGGGCTTACCGTGCCACCTACGTTCGTAAGAACTAATAGTGAATCCTTTCTGGACCTCTCAACATCACTTCTAAACAGTGTCATAAGCTGGACTGGTTTGGAAGAACAATCGCTCAGCGTACATAAGTATGTGAGTTTTGACCTAACGAGCAAAAGGAGAAAGAAACGGAAAGATGAAGATAGCGATCTAAAAAGATTTTCAAATCAGAAAGCTTTTGTGGATGCTCTTGGCTTGATTGGTCCGATATGCGAGGATGTGAAGGACTTGATCGAAAGATCAGGTATCAGATAACCAAATAGCTTACATGCGACGCGTAGTGCGTTCGCATATAAATATCCGTTATTTGATAAACAGCGTAAATTGATACCCACGAAAGGTGCGCCCAAACGTAAAACTGGTCTTCGAGGGCGCCGTTCGTTGCATCTAAGCTATTTTTTATAATAGAAACAGCGGAAATTGATACCCACGAAAGGCGCCCGAATCATAAAAATAGTCTTCGAGGGCATCGCGCGTCGCATCTAAGCTACTTATTATAATAGAAAAAGCGGATATTGACCCTACAACAGACGCCTGAATCGTAAAATGGTCTTTGAGGGCGCTGCGCGTCGCATCTAAGCTATTTGATTATCGGATACCTGATACAAGTTGTATTTTATTGTACCCACTGGCGTCATTATTTATAAGTTTGGGACATAACAATCCTGCATGTATAATGTAGTTTTGGAGCACTGAAAACCACACCTGCATATTTTAGTCCGATTGTGGGATGTAACACTGTTTGTATCAGGTATCACATAATCAAATAGCTTAGATGCGACGCGCAGCGCCCTCGAAGATCATTTTTCGATTTGGGCGCCTTCCATAGGTATAAATATCCGTTATTTGATGAACAGTGGACATTTGATAAACAGTTTCGTGGCTACCCACAAAAGACGCCCTAATCATAAAAATAGTCTTCGAGGGCGCCGCGTGTCGCATCTAAGCTATTTATTACAATAGAAACAGCGGACGTTGAACCTACGAACGGCGCCCGAATAGTAAAAATGGTCTTCCAGGGCGCCGCGTATCGTATCTAAGCTATTTGATTATCTGATATTTGGTATTTTGTTGTACCCACTGGCTTTATTATGTAGGTTGCTGGTGCGCCTTCGGTGCCAAACGGCGAAATCAGAAGCAAGTAAAAACATCTTTTAGGGGAATGATAGTTGCATCATTTTTGTGTAAAGGTTAAAAAAAAATTTTTTCAGCGTTTAATTTTTTAATGGATAGATACTAACCAAGGCAAAAGGTGCACCGGCCCGCGGGCCGGTGGTCCGGCGGCCCAGTCCAGGCCTGGTCTTATCCCATTGCCCTTCAATTGGGTCAGTTATCTAATCTTCTACTTTTACTTTTGTTGTGTTCTGGTAGATGTTTTCGATCTTTAATTTGATCCTGTCAAATGCTTTGTTAGAGTCCACGAAATATAAATATGCCGGTTTGTTGTATGCTAAAGATTTCTCTTGAACTTTTCTCATTAAAAATTATAAATATAGCGTCGGTGCATAATCTTCTCGACCTAAAACCTTGTTGTTCTTCTGCTAATGTTATAATTTCATTCAGTTTGTTTGTTATCACTTTGGTTGTTATCGTTTTGGTTGTTAATTATTATAATGTTGTGTTTAAATAAGTTTATTCCTCTGTAATTCTGGGGGTTCGATTTGTCTTCTTTTTTGAAGAGTTACTCAAAGGAAAATGGACCTAGTTACTCAAAGGGGTAAAACTAATATAAAATAAAATAAAAAAATATAAAAATAAAACTGTATACCATTTCTATTCAGTTGCAATGCGAAGGCAAAACTGTCTTATTTTTCACTTAGAACAGAGAGCGCAAACCAGCACTCTAAATCGACGATTTTCGACTCTAATTGGAGTCATCATGAGAGGCGTAGGTTTGCTGCTCTCTGCCCCAAGTGACGAAACTCCGAGAGCTTATCCCCGCATTGCAACTGACGTTTATGGAGTAGGTGTCTAGCGACATCTGGCAACTGAAAGTTTTCAACCTAATAGAAATATTAAAAATATTGAAAAATATTCCTTAAAGATATTTAATTGAAAACTTATTGGACCATTTTCCTGGTAACATCTCCATGGCTTCTAAAAATTGCAAGCCAGATGTATGCTGAAGCGAAGAAGACAAGAGGGAATTCAAAAACTTACAATTCACGACCTCGGGGTTGCAATTTTTAGAAGCCATGGAGGTGTTACCAGGAAAATGGTCCAATAAGTTTTCAATTAAATATCTTTTAGGGATATTTTTAATATTTTTCAATATTTTTAATATTTCTATTAGGTTGAAAACTTTGACTTTCAGTTGCCAGATGTCGCTAGACACCTACTCCATAAACGTCAGTTGCAATGCGGGGATAAGCTCACGGAGTTTCGTCACTTGGGGCAGAGAGCAGCAAACCTACGCCTCTCTGATGATGATTCCAATTAGAGTCGAAAATCGTCGATTTAGAGTGCTGGTTTGCGCTCTCTGTTCTAAGTAAAAAATAAGACAGTTTTGCCTTCGCATTGCAACTGAATAGAAATGGTATACATTTTTATTTTACTTCTTCTTGTGTTCCGTAGAAGTCGTGTTCCATATGTTTTGAGAAACTCTGCCAGTGTTCCCTTTTTATTTGTCTGACTAAAGTATTCGTTTCGTTTCTGATTCGTTTGTAGTGGTTGTATGCCTGTTGTGTTTGTTTTGTTCTATATTATAAAAAGGCTTTCTTCTTTTCTTTCTTCACATTTTATCTTTACTTCCTCTCTAAGCCATGGGGTGTTATTGTTATTTGTTGATATGTTAGTTCATTACTTTCCTTTCCACGTGATTCTATTGCAGCGTTGATTATTATGTTATCTTTGAGTTTTTGCCAGCTTTCCTCGATGTTATCGTTTTCTAATATTTTATTCTCAGCAATCTTCTCTGATATTCTTTTTCTGTATAAGTATTCCGTGGATTCCGTATTTAGTCCTTCGACTCTGATTTTTTAAATGAAGCAGGTGAACTAATAACGATAGAAACAGAAATCGTCGAAAGATGGAAGGAATACTTTCGGAATTGACTAAATATTGAAAGTGAGATGGAAAAATCAGATATTACATTCCATTCTGCAGATGTGGAAATACCATCACCAAAATTTTAAGAAGTAAAGAATGCGATCGCATCTCTTAAACATCACAAAGCACCAGGATATGATGATATATAATATATAATGGATAATTGATGAAACGTTTTACACCAAAAATTGTATGACATTATCCTGAGAGTATGGCAACAGCAGAAAATGCCTAGGGAATGGAATTGAAGCGTTACAATACCCATCTACCATCCGACAAAATATTAGAAAAAACTGGGAATTCAACCGAGATGTACACCAAATTTTGGTAAATTTCCAGCAAGCATATGATTCGATTAAAAGAAGCAAACTATGGCTAGCAATGCTAGAAATGTGAATACCCAGAAAATTAGAGCTAACTCAAATGTGCGTGACAGACTCATGTGCACACGTAAGAATAGGAAAAAATATCGATATCATTTATTATAACATTAGGACTTAGACAAGGAGATCTCTTATCACAGTTGCTATTCAGTTTGGCCTTAGAATATGCAATAAGTACAATATTATCCCCCCCCCCCCACATGTCACATGTGAGTTACCCACATGTCTAAAGAGAAAGGTATTCGATCAGTGCGTCCTCCCAGTCTTGACGTACGGATCAGAAACACTTACCTTAACTAAAGCCTCGGCTACCAAACTAAGAGTCACGCAGAGAAGAATTGAGCGGTCAATGTTAGGAATAGCTCTGCGAGACAAAATCAGAAACGAAGAAATCAGGAGAAGAACAAAGGTGACTGACGTCATCGAGAGGATAGCCAGGTTGAAGTGGAGATGGGCAGGACACGTAGCCAGAATGACAGATGTGCGATGAACGAAGAGGTTATTGGAATGGAGGCCAAGAGAAGACAAGAGAAGCGTCGGTCGACCGCCTACAAGATGGACTGACGACTTAAGAAAGGTAAATAAAAACTGGATGAGGGCGGCGCAGGATAGATGGGGTTGGAAACGAGGGGAGGAGGCCTATGTTCAGCAGTGGACTTTTGAGGCTGGATGATGAACAATATCATCAGAGTTGACAGGGGGATTTGCGAATCGAGGATCAAAACTAGTGTTGGCCTTTGCTGATGATCTAGATGCAGTCGCTCATTCTACAAGAGACGTCAGAGAGGTGTTCTCAAAAATCGAGAAAGAAACCGGTAGTCTGGGCCTCCGAATAAATAAAAAGAGCACGAGATACATGCTCGTAACCAAAAATCCAGTTACCAAGAGTTAGGCAGAACATAACTATTAGTGACCACAACTTTGGAGTAATAGAAGAGTTTAAATATCTGGGGGCGGTAATCACAGATGACAACAACATAGAAAAAGAGGTTTCAGCAAAGATAGCTGCGGGGAATAGAGCATTATACTCCCTATCATCATTATTAATATCTAAGCTGCTAAAAAGAACATCTAAATTAAGACTGCACTTGTCAATTATTCGCTCAATTGTTACATATGGAAGTGAAATATGGATGGACTCGAGCCGAGCCAAGCCGAGCTCGAGATAGAAGCTCGACTTGAACTTCGAGCTGCAGGTTGAGCTCGTGGCTTGTGTCGGCTCGGCTCTAATAGTTCGAGCCGAGCCTAGCTTGAAATCGAAAATATTTCAAAAGGCGTTTAGTTTAGGAAATATCCAATTTTTTCCATACTTTACGGACACACAATATAGGTAGTGAAAATACATGTAATATGTAGTCTGAATTACGTATTCTCAAAGAAAAGTATCAGTCGTAGCACAAATAAATTAATAAAAATAGAGTATTAGTTAAAATATTAACAAGCTCGTTAAGGAAAGCTCGGCTGTTTCGAATTCAGCTCTGCTCGGCTCGAAAAAATTTGATTCGGCTCGCAAGAAACAAACCGACTTGAGCTCGAAGCTCGGCTCGTTAAACGAGCCGAGCTAAGCTTGATCTTGTGACCATCCCTAAAGTGAAACATGGACTCTACATCAACGGGAAATTAATGAGCTGCTGGTATTTGAAAGGAAGGTACTGAGAATGATATTTGCCGGTTAAAGAGATGGATTGAGAGGAGAGTGGAGAAGACGCCGTAATGCTATAAACTTCGAGAGCAATGTTGCTATCGATATTGCATAATGCTTGTCCCTCATAGCATAGTGAGTTATGGTGACGCTATTTCGATAAAACCTCAAAAATGTAATTTGAGTAATAAATAAATAATATATGTATATTATATATTTATATACAATTTCAAAATAATTCTGCACAAAACTCATTGTTGGTTATTTGTCGACTACTTGCATGATGAATTATGTAAATATGACAATATGTGAATAATGATATAGGTGTATATAATTTGTCACACCGGAAATACAACAAACAAATGTAAAATAAAAATACAACAATTGTATCTCGAGTGTTAACATAAACTAAATTTAAAAATTGCGTACTCCAAAACAACGAATTAATTATTCTGATTACATTTTGCTTATAAAATAATGATATATTTGGGGCCAATTTATTCACAAAATTATGTAAAATGACTATTTATTTTACTATACAGGTTGATTGATTAGTGTAATAAAGCTCAGTAGATCTGCTGTAATAATAGATAGCAATAAAAGTTAATAACAATAATTGTAGCCAACTTTGAGCTTCACATTACAAAATTAGTTAGAATTAGAAATTAGTTACGGTGTTCGATAATATAGTGGCAGACCAAGCTTGTTTTTTTTTAATAGTTTGTTATGTTATATAGGGTATTTACAAAATTATAACCAATTTTCTATGAAAATCATAAGTTCAGCTACCTGTATAAATAAAAATAAGCACAACAGCAATGGTTTATTGGTGCCATATTTTTTTGTTGATTGTCAAAATTTTTAAGAATGGTTGATAGTCCTAATTTTCTTTATATCGAATACAGGGTGAGTCAAAACGCAAGTACATTATTTTCTCCGTAATTTTAAATGGAACACCCTGTATTTTATGTCACTATCGAAAATTACCATTACCGTACTTTAATTTTTGTATAATATTCCCTATGTCTAAATTTGTCAGTTTTCGAGATATTTTCATTTTTCAGAGCAAATTATTAATAAGGTGTCTAAATTTTTCCAAATTGTAAGTAAGCCATGACTGAATTGTCTAAAACTCACGGTTCATCATAATTGTTTGTGTATTGTGTTATTAAATAGTTAAGATGGATTTTACTGTCGATGAAATGGTTGATCTCGATAGTGATGTAGAAAAAGTAACTATTCGTTACAAAGTACTCGTTACTTACGAATGCCGTAAGTAACAATTACTATACAGAGAGGCAAATCGTTACTTTGATTACTTTGATTACTTTGATTACTCTGATTACTTCGTTACTTCGTACCAATCGTATCAGAGCAAGTACCTATTTACCTATTTGAGTATTGTATCTAAAATCGGTTGATATCGAAATCGGACCGGTATTCCACGAGTGTTCGGTATCAGTACAGTTAACTAAAATTTTATCTATGAAGGGCGAAGGCTATGGAGAGTTTTACAGGATTACAGGGCGCTGAGAAGTAGCTGAAACAGAGGGAGGTAAATCATTTAACAAAGCATGCACCCAGAAACAGATGTCTATACGATAAAATACGATTTGTCGAGGTAGATAATTCACAGATGTTTGTTCCTTTGAAAATAAAAATGCAACACATTTTAATAATACACACTATTCTTATCAGGTCTAGAAAAAAAATACCTAGGTTAGATTGACCGGAAAAAATGTAGAAATGATAATATTTCTAGACTGTGATCATCAACTTTAATTTTACATGTAGGTATGGCATTGTTTTTATTAGACCAGGGCATTTAACACTAAAAACACAGGAATAAATCTATTTTTAAATATAGTAGGTACCTAGAGACTTGCAACTTTTTGCATTGTATTTAGGATTAGGATGACGTCTGGAAAAAAGTCTACAATAGAAAAATGGTTGGAAATGCATTATTACATTTTAAAGTGTATAAAACGCATCGAAAAATGCATAAACATGTTAAGATCAGTATATTAAGGGCAAGATTTTCTTATTTCGTGGTATTTGGGGTCACTGGACACGAATATGCAACAGAACCGACCTCCGAAGCACATGGGTGCCCAGTATCTGGAATTGGGGGAGTGCAATAAAAATGCGTTATTATTATCAGTAAGGATTTATCATGAACGGTTCTATGAAAGACGACAACCTACAACAGCAAGCTTTGAAAAGTTAAGGATTGGTTTTTAACCGCACTAATTCAGTTATGTATAAAAAACACGGGCGAACAAAAAGTACTGTAACAGAGGAAAACGAAATAACTGTGTTGCTGGCAGTTACTGAAAATCAACATACAAGTATACGAAATATTTCCAAAGCAAACGAACTAATTTACTACTCTGTGCAAAGAATTCTTGCAAAAGACAGAATGCACCCTTACCCCATTCAATTGTACCAAGAATTAATTCAGGAAGATTCAGAAAAGAGAATATTATTTTGTGAATGGGCCTTAGATAAAATCAACTGACAGAGATTTCTTCGATAATGTACTATTTGGAGATGAAACTACGTTTCATAAAAACGGTTCAGTTAATAGGCATAATTTTATTATTAGGTTAGACACCTAAATTAATAATTTGCTCTGAAAAATGAAAATATCTCGAAAACTAACAAATTTGGACATAGGGAATATTGTATAAAAATTAAAGTACGGTAATGGTACTTTTCGATAGTGATATAAAGTAGGTACAGGGTGTTCCATTTATAATTTCTGAGAAAAGAATGTACTTGCGTTTTTACTCACCCTCTATTCGATATAAAAAATTAGCAATATCAACCATTCTTAAAAATTTTCACAATCAACAAAAAAATATGGCACTAATAAACCATTGCTATTGTGTTTATTTTTATTTATACAGGGGGCTGAACTTGTTACGATTTTCATAGAAAATTGGTTATAACTTTGTAAATATCCTGTATAATATAACAAATTTTATATTTTTGTGATAAGCAAGTTAAGAAGATTTCGAATATATAATAATATATAGGGTGTTCCATTTAAAAAAACATGAGTTTGGTCTGCCACTATGTTATCGAACACCCTGTAACATTCTAACTAATTTTGTAATGTGAAGCTTAAAGTTGGCTACAATTTTTGTTATTAACTTTTATTGCTATCTATTACTATAGCGGAACTACTGAGCTTTATCACACTAATCAACCATCCTGTATTACTATAGGGGTCTACTGAGCTTTATCACTCACACTAATCAATCACCCTGTATTTTATATTCTATTGGTTATGTCGAAAAAAAAAGAGGGCTAAACTGAATTACAACGTTAAAGGGGATCTATTGTTTTATATGGTCAATATACCCCCAAATGTGAAAAAACCGCTAAGTCCTACCATTTAAAGAGGTGCGTTTTTGAGAAAGCGGTTTACTACTAGGGTGCATTAGGTTAAATTCTATGCACTTTTGATACATATACATCCACAGAAAAGTTGTTCAAAATTAAATTTCCTGTCAAAATGTCACCTTTTGAAGTCAAAAATATTTTTTTTGGCAAAAATACGTCAAAAAACGAAAAAAAAAAATCACGAACAACGCGATTTTTTGCCCCATACCTTTTTTCCACGGGGATGTAGGTATAAGCATTGCTTCACAGAAAAAACTTTTCTTCTTTCTCGTTAAATTGACGTTTAGTAGAAGTCTTTAGGATCCATAGTATCCGAAATACAATTTTTCAAAATTCGACACTCACATGATTTTTGGGATAATTTCCCTATTTTTTCGCAAACATTGTCTTACTGTATAACTTTTTTCTACGCAGTTTTAGGTATATGTAATAGTGTAATAGTGTATTGATTAGAAATAAAAATCAATTACCTCTAAAATGGTCTATTGTAGAAGATTCTAGGACTAATTTTAAGCAAAATATGTCTTTTCAAAATTTTCCACTTCTAACGATTTTTGTTAATCTTTACGGTTAATTTTTAAATATTTCGTTTTAACTTGTACATTTAGGTATATTATATTGTTAAATAAAAGAAAAAGCTTATTTTTTGTACTTGCATGTACCAATGTATATACCTAAAACTGAGTAGAAAAAGATATAGAACAATGTTTGTAAAAAAATAGGGAAAATTATCCAAAAATGGTGTGAGTGGCGAACTTTGAAAAATTATATGTTACGTACATTCATTTAAAATAATAAAAAAATTGAAAATTTCCAAATTTTCAAACCATAACCCCCCTTCCCATCCCCTTAAAACCACCTCCCGTTTTTATTTGTAGATATTTAAAACAGCTACTTTTGATGTAATCAACTCATCAATAACAAATACCATTCTTTACTTCACTGCATTTGTTACTTTAAAGTTAAGCGTCCACAGACCCGCATCGTACGCATCGTACGCAACGGATTTTAGTTTGACAATCGATAATGCGATCCGTACGATGCGGATCAGTGGACGCGGTTACATAAGTTTCTGTACAAGGCAAACTAAAATCCGTTGCGTACGATGCGTCCGATGCGTACGATGCGGGTCTGTGGACGCTTGCCTTAACAGCAAAAAGTTCTTAGAAAGCAGTTATAACGAGAAACATTATGATATTATAACAATTTTTATTTGATTTTAGAAAAACTAGTCAAGCGCATTGTCCAACCTACCCAATAAGCGACGTTTCCACTGATACTACAGGGGGAAATTTGAGCTGTGTATGGAGCGTAACCACATCCCCACAATACAGGCAGTCAAAGCAGCTATTTAAGTAAGTTGGTGATTTTAATAAAAATAATATTCTGAAACTATACAGGATGTCCAGAAACTCTACCGACAAACGAAGACAGGAGATTCCTCAGATAATTTTAAGATATTTTAACCAAATTCACCTAGTCTGAAAATGCTTCCTAAGGGAGCTAAGCTCTTTGAAGATGGCGTCTTGTTTAGTTTTCTTAAATTCCTCCAGAACGCTTCTATTTAGAAAAACGAAAATTGGTACGCATCTTCCAGAGATACATCGATTTCATCCATTGCGAATTTATAGTACCAGTCATAGGCGTTCGTTTTGGGTAGGGCAACGATTATTTTATCGCACAACTTTTAGTCTTTAATTTTTAAGCATTTTTGACACTGGGTATTAAATTGTAAGTTATTCTAGTACTAAAAGGTACTCCTGCTTTAAGTCGGTAGGGCGCACCGTTTGCTAGAAAAATCGATATGAAAATTTTTCGTTTTTTGAATTTCCAAAAAAAAATTTCAAAAAAAACCATTTAGAAAAACGAAAACTGGTACGTTTATTTATATTCCAGAGATGAATCGATTTCATTAATTGCTAGTTTCTAGTACCGGTCATATGAGTCCGTTTTGGGTAGGTCAATGGTTATTTTATCGCATCACTTTTTTGTCTTTAATTTTTAAGCATTTTTTACTCTAGACTCTAGATCAGGGGTCGGCAAAATGCGGGCCGCATGCGGCCCTTTGAAACTTTTTGTGCGGCCCGTCAATACACTAATGTAATTTTAGGAAAAATCAACAAACTTATGAAAAATAATAAATTAAAGACAGAAAGACAACAGACGCTTAAGGACAACAGTTGCATGGACCGAAATTCACTAAAATATAAGGAACTTAATAAGGCAATAAAAAAAAAGGATAAGACAAGACATCAGGGACTAAAATACCGAACAAATCGAAAATATTATAGGGAAAATCAAGAGTATGAAAGTGTTCAAAACTCTAAATAGGAAAGACCGACAACAAATACACCTGATAACAGATATAAATGGAATCACTATAAATGACAAAAATAATTTAATAAATATTATTGAATATTACTATTTATACAAAATTATACTCGTTCAACATAGAAAAACCAGAAAACCGCGGTACGGAAATATTAAATGTAAAATCTGAACTACTAAAATTACTAACGAGGACGTTATAAATGCCTTAAAATAGATGAAAGATGAATATAGATTAAGATCAACACAGAGGTCCATCGAACAAGCTATGTTAGGACTAAGTTGAAAGGACATAAACGAAAATAAGGACGTGTGACGCAGGACGAAGGTGGAAGATGCAATTGGAAAAATTGCGCAAATAAAATGGAACTGGCCATGACAAAGCAATGAAATGTGGATGCGAAACAATATACATTGGAGACCACACGAGCCCGGTCATACTAAAGCAAAACCACAAAAACGATGGCTAGACGACGTCAAAGCAAAAATGGGTAGATACTGGCACTAAATAGCACAAAACAGAGAGAAGTGAATGACTCATGGGGAGACCTTTGTCCAGGGATGGATGCAAACAGACTGAAGAAGAAGACTATTTAAGCTACATTTGAATATGCGGCCCGCATAAAAAATTTTATTTTGAACATGGCCCGCCATCCGAAAAAAGTTGCCGACCCTGCTCTAGATTATTAAATTATGAGGTATTCTAGTACTAAAAGTTACTCTTGCTTTAAGTTGGTAAAATACACCGTTTTTTTTGAAAATTTTTTTCAATATATTTCAAATTCAAAAAACGAAAAATTTTCAAATCGATTTTTCTAAAAAACGATGAGTCCTACCGACTTAAATCAAGCGTACCTTTTATTACTAGAATACCTCACAATTTTATAATCCAGTATCAAAAATGCTTAAAAGTTAAAGAAAAAAAAGTTATGCGATAAAATAACCGTTACCCTACCCAAAACGGACGCCTATGACCGGTACTAGAAATTCGCAATGCATGGAATCGATTTATCTCTGGAAGATAAATTAATATGTGTACCAATTTTCGTTTTTCTCAATAGAAGCGTTCTGGAGTTATTTAAGAAAAACTAATTACAAGACGCCATCTTCAAAGAGCTCTAGCTCCCTTAGGAAGGGTTAAAATGTCTTAAAATTATTTGAGGAATCTGCTGTCTTCTTTTGTCGGTAGAGTTTCTGGACACCCTGTATACACATCATCATATACACACTTATACACATCAAAAAAAAATTTATTTTACAAATTATTTTAAAATTTATTGTAAAATTCCCTCATCTTCTTTAGTCTCAGCATCCGTTATGGCTTGCAAATTTTAGAAGCTTCGGAGGTGTAACCAGAGACGGTTCCCATTGTTTTCAATCTGGTGGTATGTAGAGTAATATTTTTGATATTATTTTATGTGCTATTAGATTGAAAACTTAGTCTTTTGCTAGCAGTTGCCACTAGGGCATCCCTGCCATTTTGTTCGTTGCAATCCGTAACTGTACGCCGGGGTTTGTCCTGGTTGGGTCAGAGAGAGCAGCATATGTGCCTCCTGATGAGAGACTAATAAGTTTCGAAACCGGTAGAGGTGCTTGCTGCACTCTCTGATTGAACTAGAATATAATGCGGCTGTAGTTTCGTGTTGCAACGAAATTGAAAGTGGTTATTCATTTTTGAATTAAATATTATGTTTATATGGAATTAAGCCATAATTATCAGTTGTAATGAAAATTACATTTTTAACTCACTAATGTTTACCGTTTCGACTTCCACTCCGGAAATCGTTCTCAAAAAAGTTGTTTCAAACAATTTTGGGAAAATGTATAACCAAGTTGTTTGTTATTGGTTATTTGGTTAGTCTCTTCAAAATCGACATACTTGGCCTCGATCTTGCAGGCAACAGCATGCACATAGCTGAAAAATCTTAAGGTGCTGTTTTTACCGTAGCAATATCAAATTCTGACTGTTTTGTGTGTTTTTTGTGTGATGTGTTTGTGTATTGCTAAATGGGCTTTGGCCGAACATGATCGAGGTATGATAGATGGACTAGAAAGATTTTGAAATGGCGACTAAGACAAGATGCATATCGAAGCAGAGGACGACCACCGACTAGATGCATATCGAAGCAGAGGACGACCACCAACTAGATGAACGGATGATATAAATAGTCCAGGGTAATAAGGTTTTTTCCATGACACTTCAACAGCCAGGGTACTGAAGCGTTTTTTCGACAGATAGTACCTATAAGAACCAATTGTAAATATTTCCTGCGTAGGATATGGCTGCCATTTTATTTATAAACAATTTAGTGTCAAAAAACGGCCTTTTTTCCCTTTTTTTTTAAATTAATGGAAAACAGTAAGACTTATGGTTTTCTTAGTACAAAAACATCTTCGAGGGAATGGAAAAAGCTTTAAAATGGCGTATTATAAATGCATTTATTGTTATAATAATTGCGAGAAAAGGTCAAATTTCAAAAAAAAAATTAATTTCGCAATAACTATTTTACAAATAAATGTACCAGGTGTCCCAACAGGAATGGCTCTCGGCCATATCTCAGGAACCGTTTATAGTACAGCTTTGAGAAAAAAATATTTATAACAAAAGTTACCTCGAGAAAAGCCTGGACATTATTTTCATAATTGTGGGTCTACAGCTAGAGGGCGTAATTGAATATCAAAAATTAAAAAAATCAAAATTTTACAGAATTTACCTAATGGAAGGGCACTGGAAATCCAATCATCGTATTCTTTCTTTGTTCGAGTCGCATCTTCGTTATGGTCTTCCTTTTTGGGGTTCTGGTACAGCTGCCCAATTCGATGTTATTTTCAAATTACAAAAAAGAGCAATAAGATATCTGTTTGGCCTCAGAAGAACAACACATTGCAAAAGTTACTTCAAAGATCACGGAATTTTAACCCTTCCATCTTTGTATATTTTAGAAACTGTTTGCTTAATTCTTAAACATCTACATGTCTTTCCACCAAGACCTAACCATGACTACTTCACGAGAAATTCTACGTTTAATGTCTATTTGCCAACCCCGTCCTCGGAGTTAGTAAAGAAATCTATATTATACTCCGCAAAAAAACTTTACAACCATCTCCCTCTACAACTTAAATCTGCAGCATCTTTCCCCAAATTCCGTAAACTGACAAAAGCCTACCTATCTGAAAGACCATATTATTCAGTAGAAGATTTTCTTAATCAATAACTAAGAAATTACAGTACCCTTTGCACAAGTAGTATTTTTATTATTTTTTTTTATCTATATTTGGGTGTCATATGCAGCAGCTTAACTTTTAAAACTTTTTTTATTAATTACTAGGTAGACTATGCATTTGCAATTTATTTTAAATTTTGCAATTGATTATTTGTGTTCATTCACCTTCATTTGTAGTCAACTTCATTATTCTTATTATTATTTTAAATATTTGACGATTTATGTAATTTTAGTAAATTGGATTGTTATTGTTGTTTTCTTGACTTTTATAAGCTTTGTCGATAAAATTGTACAATTTTTCATGACAATAAAGCATATTTCTATTCTATTCTATATTCTTCATAAAATTCTGCACATATTTGATTTCACAAGTTTAAGTCTACCTTTGCAAATAAGAGGTGGGGGTGAGTGTGAACCTTCTTATGAAAAAATGGCTGTAAGTCCGGTTCTGCTAAATCAAATTTTGCATACTTGGTCTTGTTGAAAACAGCTCTTTTTTGTCAATGAAGTGTCTTATTTTCGAAATAGCCTAATAACTAATATGCAAGCTAGGAGGCGTTATTTAATTATTTTCGGAAATCTAGTTTTCTTTGGAGAATATTAAATACAAATATGCATTTTTAATCCTGTATTACAAAATAAGACCAAATTAGCAACATAATACCGAAAACCGCATGTCGATACCTTTTTTCTATCTCGAGATATCTTAAGAAACGTGTAAATTTTAAACAACTGTTAATGTCACCGGTAAACCAGGTTAAGGAAAAGTAGTGTGCTATGGAAAAAACAAAGAAACATTTTCCAGATGTAAATGTATACCCTATTCCACGAACATACGCCTGTTTTGGATTACTTCGACAACGAATATTTTACTGTGCAAAATAAGAGGAACGAAAATAAATTGCAAATTACATTGTTGTTTATTGGGATAATTATTAGCGCCATTTACTTTCGTACTTCTTATGTTGCGCAGTAAAATATTCGTTGTCGAAGTAATCCAAAACAGGCGTATGTTCGTGGAATGGCCCATAATTAATTAAAACAACAATAAGACAAACTACACTATAAAATATAACAAAGAAATAAAAGCAACTACTTACTTAGTGACGACCTAAATGTTTTAATTGTTGCCCATCATTTTCGATGCAAGCATTTACTCTTTCAAGAGTAGATCGAACAGCAGTCTCAATTTCTGCTTTCGCAATGCTTTGAATGGCGTTTCGTATTCTCTAGATCAGGGGTGGGCAAAAGCCGGCCCTTTTGTTTTCTTTATCCGGCCCGTTGAAAGATTCTTCACCATCAAATTTCTTTGTCTAAATGCTTTAAAATGATACTTATAAAATTTGTGTCAAACAATTTTTTGGACAGTGCAGGGAAATAACTCCACCAAAAAGATTGGCGGGTACACAGCGTTCGTTCACAGTATAGTCTTCCGGCCCGGGAGACATTTTGAAAATGTCATTTTGGCCCGCGCTTAAAAGTATTTGCCCACCCCTGCTCTAGATTCTAGATCATATGTTTTCTCGAGTAGTGGGCCTAGCGGCAAAAACAAGGTCTTTAATCAGTCCCCATAAATAAAAGTTTAAAACAGTTAAATCTGTTGCTATTCAATCTACTCTTGAAAGAGTAAATGCTTGCATCGAAAATGATGGGCAACAATTTGAACATTTAGGCAGTCACTAAGACTAAGTAAGTAGTTGCTTTTATTTCTTTGTTATATTTTATAGTGTTGTTTGTCTTCTTCTTGTTTTAATTAATTATATACGTTTACACCTGGAAAATGTTTATTTGTTTTTTCCATAGCACACTACTTTTCCTTAACCTCGTTTACCGGTGACAGTAACAGTTATGTTTAAAATTTACACATTTCTTAAGATATCTCGAGATAGAAAAAAGGTATCGACATACGGGTTTCGGTATTATGTTGCTAATTTGGTCTAATTTTGTAATACACGATTAAAAATGCATACTTGTATTTAATATTTTCCAAAGAAACCTAGATTTCTGAAAATAATTAAATAACGCCTCCTAGCTTGCATATTACTTATTGGGCTATTTCGAAAATAAGACACTTACATTGTCGAAAAAGAGCTGTTTTCAACAATACCAAGTATGCAAAATTCGATTTAGCAGAACGGGACTTACAGCCATTTTTTCATAAGAAGGTTCCCACTCACCTCCACCTCTTATTTGCAAAGGTAGACTTAAACTTGTGAAATCAAATATGCGCAGAATTTTATGAAGAATACGATGATTGGATTTTCAGTGCCCTTTCATCAGGTAAATTTTGTAAAATTTTGATTTTTTAATTTTTGATATTAAATTACGCCCTCTAGCGGTGGACCTACAAGTATGAAAATAATTTCCAGGATTTTCCCGAGGCAACTTTTGTTATAAATATTTTTTTCTCAAACCTGTACTATGAACGGTTCCTGAGATATGGCCGAGAGCCATTCTTATTGGGACACCCGGTACAGCTTTGAAATTTTTGTCAAATGCGGGTTCTTTGGTGCTTAATATGTGACAAAAATTTCAAAGCGATTCCTTCAGTTGTTTAAATTTTATTCAAATTGTTTATCCCAGAGAGCTTTTTTTGCAATAACATGTCAGAAAAAAATAATGTTAGAACCATTCTACAGGTACCAAATGAAAGGCCATGAGCCAAATTTTCAAATTGGTTTAAAAAAGTGAATAAAAAATGCATTTATTAGTAATAAATAATTATGCAACAGTATGGTCAATTTTTCCTTATAAACTTTTATCATATGCATAACATTACTTGGTAGTTGTGCACCTAACACAGTAAAAAAATAGATTTTTTGAAAAAACTTATTCAAAAAGTTTATAAGGAAGAATTGACGATATTTTTGCATAAATATTTATTCCTAATAAATGCATGTTGTTCTGAAGCTATTTCCTTGTGGCATTTTTATAATTAAGTATTTTCTATGGGAAATAAGCCACAATTTTACTAAAAAAATTAATTTATTAACGTTTCGAAGCCCAAATCCGGTTTCGTTGACAAAATACAAAATACTACTAAAATAAACAAAGATGTTGTTGCTAAGTAAAAAAATATTCTTCTAATAATTTATTTAATCTAACTCATTTATATTGGCAATTCAGACGTATATTATACATTTTAAAGTAGAAGACTTTAAAATGATATCGCCAATATTTATGAGTTGCGTTCCTGGGACGACTTTACTAAAAAATAGTTCATTCGATTACATGAAATCCATCCCAACTCAAGAATATCCGTCGCAAAAAAAGCATAGCATGTGATCTGTCTTTAAAAAGACAACCAAATGCAACGATGACAGTAAAATTCTCGCGTTAGAGATTCCATAGTAAATCACGAGGGAAAGCCAGGAAAAAACCTCGTGATACTATCCCGACATCGTAAGTATTTGATCTTACATTTAATTTACCTTCAAAAAACTAATACCAAATTCTGACTTTAATATGTTTAAATTATAAATAATATTAATAATACATAGATATACAATAAGAAATACTAAAATATAAAATTTGTACTAACTCGATAGGTTATTGACTTACTAATCGTGGTATTTTCTTTATATTGACTTCCTCTTTCAGTATGGGTAACCATATCCTACTGCATTCTACCGAGGAATTTGCGACACAATTGGTTTCATTTAGCATAATTAGAGCCGCTTCTTTGATTTTTCTCTTTTTACTATCTGATTCTTTCAGGACTATACTTGAATCTCTCCACTGAATGCTATGTTCATTATCTTATGCGTGTTGACATATTTGAGATCTATCAAATTCTCTATTTTTAATATAAGACTGATGTTCACTTATTCTAACGTTTAATGGTCTTGATGTTTCACCTAAATAAAATTGTTCGCATTCACAAGGTATTTTATAAATGCAATTCTTTGTTCTTTCTTGTTCATTGTTAGGTTTAGTTTTAGATAGAATAGATCTTAATGTGTTTGTTGTTTTGAATGTTGTTGAAATGTTGAATTTATTTCCTATTGTTTTAAGTTTCTCAGTATGGTATTTTATGTATGGTATTGTTATTTTCCTCATATTATTTCTTGTGAATGTTGTAGGATCCCGTTCTAAGTTGTTCTGTTCCATTCGATCCAATCTTGACAATTCCTTATTTATAAACGATAAAGGATAATCATTTTTTAATAAAACAGATGTTAACAATTGTTTTTCTTCTAAAAATGAATTTGCCTTTCCTCGATGTTTTAGTCTCAAAGAAGGATACTGGATATGAGACTCAAGTGTATAGAAAGCCAACACACACCAACAGATATCTGAATTACAAATCAAATCACAACATCAACGTTAAAAAGGGAATCATTAAATCCTTATATGATAGAGCCAAAATTACTTGTTCTAACGAAAATTCATTTTTAGAAGAAAAACAATTGTTAACATCTGTTTTATTAAAAAATGATTATCCTTTATCGTTTATAAATAAGGAATTGTCAAGATTGGATCGAATGGAACAGAACAACTTAGAACGGGATCCTACAACATTCACAAGAAATAATACGAGGAAAATAACAATACCATACATAAAAGGACTATCCGAGAAACTTAAAACAATAGGAAATAAATTCAACATTTCAACAACATTCAAAACAACAAACACATTGAGATCTATTCTATCTAAAACTAAACCTAACAATGAACAAGAAAGAACAAAGAATTGCATTTATAAAATACCTTGTGAATGCGAACAATTTTATTTAGGTGAAACATCAAGACCATTAAACGTTAGAGTAAGTGAACATCAGTCTTATATTAAAAATAGAGAATTTGGTAGATCTCAAATGTGTCAACACGCATGGGATAATGAACATAGAATTCAGTGGAGAGATTCAAGTACATATAGTCCTGAAAGAATCAGATAGTAAAAAGAGAAAAATCAAAGAAGCGGCTCTAATTATGCTAAATGAAACCAATTGTGTCGCAAATTCCTCGGTAGAATGCAGTAGGATGAGGTTACCTATACTGAAAGAGGAAGTCAATAGAAATAAAATACCACGATTAGTATGTCAATAACATATCGAGTTAGTACAAATTTTATATTTTAGTATTACTTATTGTATATCTATGTATTATTAATATTATTTATAATTTAAACATATTAAAGTCAGAATTTGGTATTAGTTTTTTGAAGGTAAATTAAATGTAAGACCAAATACTTACGATGTCGGGATAGTATCACGAGGTTTTTTCCTGGTTTTCCCTCGTGATTTACTATGGAATCTCTAACGCGAGAATTTTACTGTCATCGTTGCATTTGGTTGTCTTTTTAAAGACAGATCACGTGCTATGATTTTTTTGCGACGGATATTCTTGAGTTAAGCACCAAAGAGCCCTCATTTGACAAAAATTTCAAACCTGTACACTTATTTTTATAATAGTTATTGCAAAATTATTCTTTTTGCTATTTCGACCTTTTTTGCAATTATATTAACAATAAATGAGTATATCAAACTTTGTAATACGCCATTTTAAAGCTTTTTCCATTCTCCCGAAGATGTTTGTACAAATCAGTCTTAATCAAACAAATGAAATAGAGAATGTGGAAAAATCCCCTTACGAATAACTCACACATCCACTATTTCTGGCTGGGAAAAATTTTTCGAATAGAATCAAAGATCCAAACACCAGTTCTTAGAAATGTGTTTCGCCCTCTTCAACCTCCGTGGGCTCATCGGTAAAGATGAGAGGTTGAATATCTTTAGACACATTCCATCAAAAAACAACATCCGAGACATAGACATAACAGGAGCGTAAATCTACGCCCAACCTGAAAATGACATGTTATGTCTATGTCTCGGATGTTGTTTTTTGATGGAATGTGTCTAAAGATATTCAACCTGTCATCTTTACCGATGAGCCCACGGAGGTTGAAGAGGGCGAAACACATTTCTAAGAACTGGTGTTTGGATCTTTGATTCTATTCGAAAAATTTTTCCCAGACAGAAATAGTGGATGTGTGAGTTATTCGTAAGGGGATTTTTCCACATTCTCTATTTCATTTGTTTGATTTCGTACGAGTGGTCGTTAAACCAGTACCTGTGGATCTTTTGATCACTGAGTGTGTTTCAAAGATCTACATCTTTTGTTTTTTCATAATCAGTCTTAATGTTTTCCATTGATTTGAAAAAAAAAGGAAAAAGGCCGTTTTTTGACACTAAATTGTTTATAAATAAAAATGGCCGCCAGATTCTACGCAGGAAATAGTTCCAACTTGTTCTTATAGGTATTACCTGTCGAAAAAACGCTTCAGTACCCTGGCTGTTGAAGTGTCACGAATAGGGTATAGTTTTGTCTTATTACCCTGGCCTAAAAGCGCATCGGCATAAATTGGATGCAAGAAGCTCAAAATAGAAATGGGTGGAAAATTTTACGGGAGGGCTACGTCCACAGCAGTGGACAAATATACGCTAATTGATGATGGTTGTGTATTCTGTATTGTATCATCTGTATCTGTAATCTTTATACAGAGAGGATCTAAATTATGGAATAAATTCATTTTCTCTAAAATGGACGACTTTGGAGAAAAATCCTGAAACAGGTCGATTTTTATTTTTAAATTACAATTGTTTGGCATATATTTCATACTAGTGACGTCATCCATCTGAGCGTGATGACGTAATCAATGATTTTTTTAAATGGGAATAGGGGTCGTATGGCACCTCATTTGAAAGGGTGTTCAATTCTCTATTCAGTAATATAAACGATAATATCATTATTTATACAGGGTGGCCAAAAAAATAATTTTTGAATTAAATTAATTGACGCAAAAAGAAGAATGTATGTAATTTATTTAACTCAAAATACATTGTACGGCTGTCAGTAAATAGAAAAAAATGTTTACATATTTCACACATAAAGATTTTTTTTTCGCTTAAATCAAATCACAAACAGCCTCCCACCTACCTCTTGGCAGTTTGAACATTTAATTTAAGCGAAAAGCAATGTTTATTTGCCAAATGAATATTTTTTTCTATTTTCTGACGGCGATAGAATGTATTTTGAGTTAAATAAATTGCATACATTCTTCTTTTTCGTCAATTAATTAATTCAAAAATTATTGTTTTGGCCACCCTGTATAAATAATGATACTAATGTTTATATTACTGTATAGAGAATTGAACACCCTTTCAAATGAGGTGCCACACGACCCCTATTCCCATTTAAAAAAATCATCGATTACGTCACCACGCTCAGATGGATGACGTCACTAGTATGAAATATATGCCAAAACATTGTAATTTGAAAATAAAAATCGACGTGTTTCGGGATTTTTCTCTAAAGTCGTCCATTTTAGAGAAAATGAATTTATTCCATAATTTAGATCCTCTCTGTATATCTGCATTGTAGTTGTGATTAAGTTGTGTAACAGATTTGTATGATTTTAGGTGATGTTTTTCTGACTTCCTATTACTCCGCTAGTGTTGGTATATTTTTGTTGTTGACTTCTTCTTTTAGTATTGGTAACCAAAGCCTGCTGAATTCTACTGATGGGTTTGCTACACATTTTTCTTTATTAAGTATAATGAGAGCTGCTTTTTTGATTTAGTTTTTTTACATGTCTTTATTTCATATTTATTGATGCCTTTCCATTGTACTCTGTGCTCGTTGTCCCAGGCATGTTTGTATATCTAGGATTTCTCTGTTCTTTACGTGTTTTATGCTTGTTTATCCTGATGCTTCATGGTCTTGCCATTTCTCCTACGTAGAAATTGTTGCATATACAGGGTAATTTTATAGATGCAGATTTTGGATCTTTCTTGTGTGTTTTTGGGTTTGATTTTGGACAGGGTAGATATCAGAGTGTCGGTTGTTTTGAATTTTGTTGTGATGTTGTACTTGTTTCCTATGCTTTTCAGTTTTTCTGATAGGCACTTCACATATGGTATTGTTGTCATCTTTGAGTTCTTTCTTGTGAGTGTTTCTGGATTGCTTGTGATGTTTTGTTTTTTTTTGGTTTCTTTCTTCACTCTTGTGGAATTCCTTGTTTATAAAAGACAATGGGTAGTTATTTTTAGTTAAAACCTTTGTTGGCAGGATTTTCCTCCTGAAATGCATTTTTATTAGAGCAGGTGCTTCGGGCTGTATCATATAGGGATTTGATAATTTCTTTTTTGATGTTTATATTATGGTTAGAGGTGTAATTTAAATGTGCTTACTTACTTACTACTTTACTCTGCTGCTGTGGGATGGTTTTCTGTAGACTTTGGTTGAATATCCTGTACCTTCTTTTGTGATTAGTATGTCCAGAAAAGGAGTGAATTGTTGTTTTCTTGTTTCATGGTGAATTTCATTGATTCGTCTTTATTGTTGATGTTGATGTACATCAGGAATTTATTTAATGCTTACGGTCCGTGAGGCCAAATGAAGAACATCGACATATCTCCACCATACTGTGCGTTGTTTGTCTTGTTTGTGTACAATGTTTTGTTCAAAATCCTCCATGAATATATCTACTAATAATAGAGATAAGGCGAAATTTTGCGTATAGAAATCATTATCTAGCTAAAAAAGTGTTATCTGTGCAAAGTGTTAGCAGCTCCATGATAGCTGATACATTTAGTTTCGTTTCTGTTGTAAACATATCATTTCCCTCTGGTTTGCCTCTTATTATTTTTAAAGTTTTCTGCAATGGTACATTGGGTGATATCAAAATTGTCTAGAGTCTAGCATATTGTTGGAATTATAATATATTTCTGCTAGTTTTATTCTGCTAGCTTAATTCCATATAAACAAAATATTTAAAAATAATATTGACACTATATTACTCACAGATAAAATTAGGTAGTATCTACACTTCTCCAATAAATTAACGCATCACCTTAAAACTTGGTCATTTTTAATGTTTCGAACTTCCTAAAACTGCTGTCCGATTTAAGTGATTTTTTTAACATGTTATAGCCTTATTCTTTAACAATATCGCTGTAATAATATTGTTGCTAGACAGGTAAATTGTCAAAAACAAGGCTAGTTGTTAAAGTACCTAACTTTTTTATTATCCAACATAAGCGATTGAATCAAAAAACAGAATGTTAAGAAAACATGAGGTTATAGTTGGGTATTTCAGTACTTTATAAATGCTAGAAGATTCCACAGGGTGTGGAACTTTAAGAAAAAAAAACACAGTTTGAGTGGTACATCCGTTATACAATGACAATTTACCTGTCTAGGAAGAATATTTTTACAGCGATATTGTTAAAGAATGAGACATATTAAAAAAATTACTTAAATCGGGCAACACGTTTAGGAAATTCGAGACATCAAAAATGACCCATTTTAAGGTGGTGCGTTAATTTCTTGGAGAAGCGTATTGACACATTAATTTGAATTCATTGTTTCCTTAATTTAATAATTATTTTTTAGGTTTATCCTTCGCGCAAACAACACTCTTGGAGAAATCGTCCAATATTTTGATGTCGACCACTTCAAAAATATGCGGCCTAAACCTGTTGAACAGTTAACTGCTACAGCTAAATCTCCTAGCTCAATAATTCTAACGTGGGAGTATAATGCCAAATTAGATGGTTTTCCAAAACCTCTAGAGGGAGAAATACGGTACACTTGCGACACGCATTGCGACAAAATTTGGTCTCTTGGAGGTAGATTTAATACGAGTAATACGCCAAATTACAAAGTAACAAAATATGAATTACGGAATCTGGAATTTCCGCACACAGTGTATGATATACGTGTCAGGTACGATCATAAATTAAGCTTTATTTTCGTAAAAACGCTGCATTTCCAAACCTATTATTTACCATAAAGGCGCATTAAAAACCAAATAACCCCTCAATAGAAGACTACTGATCCAAACCAAGTATAATCGATTATTTATATAGAAATGGTGGGAACACTTCTGGTGGGAAACGTTTCTTTTAAAAAAGGTTTTATTTGAGAAATCACAAAATACAACTTATGGAACTATTGGTATACAATGAAATTACAAATTAAAAAGAACGCTGAAAAATGTTATTGCACCTATTTATTGGTTCGGTTATGCTGCGTCTGCTTCCGGGTCATCGGTCGGCTTTGGACGTTGAGCATTGCATTTCTATTATATCATTTCAAACAAATAACTTAAATAATTTTTTGTAGGAATGCCAGATAATTTAATACAATTTACTGAAAAATAAAAAATACCTATTGCACACACTTTTTTTAGGTAAATTTGGCGATTTAATGGCGAAATCAGGCCAAAAGTCGGCAATTTAAAAAAGTCATATCTTAGCCTCTACTAAAGCAATCGTAACGTACAGCCTCGCAAAATGTTTGTCAAGACATTTTATTTATAAAGCTCAACAGACATTGAAGGCCTAGGGCTAAAATACAATTAAATACATTATATTTATATTATAAAATATAATACCTATAGATTACAAACTTGTATCGTGTGGGGTGACTGCTTGTCCAATCATGCTCCTTGTCTACTAAATTAATTTACTATTCTCCTCCATCATCCCTTTTTGTTGCTCTTTTTTTCCAACCTTGAATTTCCTCTTTTCTGAGAACTTCATGTACGCTATCAAACCATCTTTTCCTGGGTCGTCCTTTCTTTTCGTGATTGGACCTCGTTTTAGGATCACCTTTGGCATCCTCTTCCTTTCCTTTCTTATCACATGCCCCATTCATCTCATTCTCTGCGCCTTTATGAAACGACTGATGCTTGGTTCGTTATACAGTTCCTACAGCCTTGAGAATTTTCCTTTCCCATCTTTCCAATTTCTCCGTATTTGCCTTTTTCATTGTACGTACTTCGCTATCATACGTCAGTGTGTGCATTATTACCGTTTTATATATCCTTATGTTTGTTTTTCTCGATTTTCTTTTGAACTAATTACAGTTAGAAATACGTCGGTTAATACTTAGCTGAGAATTTACGGATCGTTACGGATCTTCATCAGACATCCGTAGCTCAAATTACGGTTATCATGTTCTAATAATAATTGTAAGCTCTTCCCGCATGCTTCTATTTATAAAAACAAATATTGCACATACCGTTCTTTGTGGGTCAAGTGTGTATTATATAATATATGTATATTGCCAGGTTAACAGAAAAACCACTGTGTCATCAGCACGCATGTAGTATTAAAATTTCATTTTAAGAAGAATCTTACAAATCTTAAAAAATTTTAGAATCACAAAATATTAAAAAAATAACGAATTAATATATTTAATTATAGAAATCAAAACATTGTATTATCCTTGTTTACTTTGAAACTAGAACGCATCATTTAATGATCAGATTGGAGCAGTAGTTTTTATTGGCGGGTTATTCGATCTCTTTATGCATCTTTTTGGGAGTGCGCCACTTATCATCATCATCCAGCCTTCTGCATCCAAAGTTGAACATAGGCCTCCCCTAATTCCTTCCAGTTTTGACGGTCTTGGGCTTCCTGCAACCAATTCTCAGCAATCCTTGACGTCGTCTGTCCATCGTGTAGGTGGTCTATCTCTACTTCTTCTGTCTGCTCGTGGTTTCCTCACTGTAATTTGTTGGGTCCACCCCCCGTCCTTCATTCTGGCTACATGGCCCGCCCTATTCCACTTCGGCAATGCTTCTCGCTCTATGACATCTATGACGTCTGAGAGTCAGTCCAAGTAGCGACCATTCCATTCTTCTTTGGGCCACTCTTTGTTTTGGTTGCTGTGGCCTGGGTTAACGATAATGTTTCGGCGCCGTAAGTCATGACTGGAAGCACGCATTGGTAGAAGGTCTTCTTTTTCAAATAATTTGGGATGTAGCTCTTGAAGATGTCTGATAGAGCTCCATAGGCGGCCCATGCTAAGGTGTTCCTTCTTTGTTTTTCGGCAGTTTGATTGTCCCTGGCAATTTGGATTTCTTGCCCTAAGTACCATATTTATGGACCAATGCTATTTCGTTGAAGTCGACCTTTGGATTTTTGCCTGGTACCTGGTTTGTTATGAATTGTCTTTCCAAAATTTATGTTTAAACCAAGTTTCTTACGGGCGGCATCCAACTCAGTAAGCATAGTTCTAAGCTCTTTTAAGTTGTCTGTTATAAGAACTATGTCGTCTGCGAATCGTAGATGGAAGAGCCTTTCGCCGTCGACAATTATTCCTTTGATGTCCCACTCCAATTGTTTGATAGCATGTTCAAGTACTGCCGTAAAAAGTTTGGGAGATAATGTGCCTCCCTGTCTAATTTTTCTTTCGATTTTTATAGATTTGGTATCTTTGTGTAGTCGGACGGTCATGATTGCATTATTGTTATTATGTTCGCTATCAGTTTGGAGTACCGATAATCTATACGACTTTCCTCCAACGCTCTCATTATGCTGTTAATTTCTATAGTATCAAATGCTTTGCGAAAGTCTACAAAAGCCAGGACCAATGGTCGGTTGTATTCGATAGATTTTTCTAGAATCCCTTTTATGCAGTGGTGGTGGTCATTGGTGCCAAAGTTTTTCCTAAAACCTGCCTGTTTTCTAGGTTGCTAAAAATCCCATTTTTTTTCCAGTCTATTTGGTATTATTCTTGTGAATAACTTGTAGAGGTGATTTAATAGGCTTATGGGTCGGTAATTATTGAGGTCTGTTGGATCGCCCTTTTTGTGTGATAAGATGGTAAGTGCACTGTGCCATCTTGTAAGTGTTTCACTTTGGTGTAGACATAAGTTGAAAAGTTCCTTTATGTTCTTTAAACGTCTGTCTCCTCCAATCTTTACGGTTTCTATAATGATATTGTCTTCTCCCGGAGCTTTATTTCTTTTCATTTTGCTCATTGCGTTCCTTATTTCGTCTGTTGATATATTCTGATCCTTGGTTGACTAATCTTTTTCCTGAATCTTGTGGTGGCTCCTGAATCTAGTGTCTCGTCATGGTTTTGTTGGCTGTTGTATAGTTCTGTATAAAAGTCTTCTACTACC